>NC_087128.1:7272727-7575757 GCF_030705265.1 Helicoverpa armigera
AATACGGACGACATTAAGTTACTTTTAATAGAACTCATTCTGCACTTAGTTTTGAATAATTATTCCTGACTATTAGGTACAAAGGGAGAAAAAAAACCCAGTAAAAAAGATATTGTATTTCCTTTTTACAGACAAATATCAAGGAGATGAAAAATAAGTTACCTGTCTAAAAATGCTTAACGCACAATTGTTTAACCTGAGTAGCAAGTATGGCGCCTTATTGGAAAATGATTTTCTTCGTTATCCTTCAAATTACGTACAAGGTCGTCGTTGATATTTGATAGAACTTTTCCTGGTAAAATCATTTCACATTGTATAGACGTGGCAAACATTAATCAGATATGTCTAACTAAAGTGCACTCATGCGACTAATACTGTTTGATTTGGCACGTGATAGCTTTCGGAGCAAACTACATCGAACGTTCTGTAGTTGATCACTAAGATACCTAACTTTTTTTAAAATAGAACTTAACACAGAGTACATTATGCATCTTACCTCATATAAGAGTGTTTAACGTTCCGCAGACGAGATAATTAAAATTTAATGTAATTTTGTGAGTAAATAGTGACGGGAACGACGAAACATTAAAATTTACAAAGAACCTCACACGAAATATTGAAAAAATTATTGACTACATATATAACATCGCATGTCTCATAAACCTAGCATTATTACCTACTTAATTTCTTGTTTTCTTGAGAATAACATAAAAATGTCACAGTGAAGACAACAACTAATACTTTCAATAATTAAATTACGTGCCAGTTAAAAAAATTGAACACAATTAATTAAAATACAGTGATTTAAAGGAGAGATAAGTCACAGTCCCAAGTGTCTGTGGTCCAATTCCTGGAGGAAATAGGTAGGTAATTGCACTTAAATCCTTCGCAACTAAGACAGTATTAAAGGAAACTAGACAGATTGAATTTGTGTTCTAACTTTAAACTGCGTCTTAATGAAATCTTTAAATCACTGGCTTCAATTTCGACACTTCAATTTTTCAATATCGTTACTTATACTATGGGGTTTATTTTTTTAGATGCAGTTTTAATTTAGTGCCATATTCCACTATTAGTAAAGTAAAATTTGAAAAAGATCGCCCAGTATTCCTAGACAAAACAAAGAACTTTTACAGGTAAGTAACTAAGTACCTACTTTAAACCATTACGTAAAAGCCTTAGCTCGTACCTAACAGCTTACCTGGGGCTAACGTGAAAGAATGGGAACAAAAAAGTCCACGACACATTTGTTTGTTGTCTAGTTCACTGAATTATTTTGTACCATCGCATTACTTGAGTTCCAAACTTAGACCGTGTCCTTTCTAAGTAAGATCTGACAAATTGACTGTAATAGATCACGGATGACCAATTTGCTTTAATCCACGAACAATTCACATTATTCGTAGGTATAGAACCGAAACCTTTTCATATTAGAGATATGGATAATAGACCGAACATCTCAGCGAAGTTTATTCATGCGACTAATTCTCTATGATTCAGCATTCCGTTGGATTTGAAGCAAATTCTAACCGACTATTGTAAAAAATATCTTTGAACTATCAACTAGCGTCTGTTCTGGTTTTGGATTTCGAACCAAAAGAAAACACACAAATTCGTTCATCAAAAGAGCTTTATATTTCATAAAGTGTTCTTAGCTTGAAAGTTATTTATACGAAGAGGCAGGCTAATTTCTAAAACTCGTTATAACACGGATTATATTGGGTTTAGGTAAACATGCCTTACAAATTGTTAAATCTAATCATATCCATTTCATTTTACGGTAAACATAAGCCAGTGGATAAATGCATGATTTGGTGCTGGGTCACGTTAGGATTGATAAAGAACAAAGAAGGCTTCCTATATTTATCGATAGACTTACTCGTGATCTGATAGGAATCTGTAACTAGGCTGACTAGGTCTTGGGCGATAAACTCAAGAGTCCCCGTTCTTAGCAACTCTCAGGACAATCAAAACAAAAGATAAGTATTGTTGGACCGCTTTTGTTTATATTTTGCAAAGTTCTTGAAATAAAATTCTTCTTACTTGTTGAAATAAAACAAAGTGTCAACGCGTTTAATATCCATTAACGTGCCTTCATAATTTCTATAAATAAAATATTAATTACTTAAGTGTTATGAGAAAAAATAACGATCTATATTTATAAGTAAGTTCCTACTGTTAGTTAAGATATTTTTTAAATCTTTTTCTTTAGAAGTACCTACAGCATTTTCTTTGAATACAAAGAATGTTTGTATAGGATTTGGAAATAAAAAGTATGATGAATAGGGTGGCAAACTTTAAAAAAATAGGCAACACTGAATTGCTTTGTAATGTAATATTCTTATTTCTAATAAATGTTATTGAATTAAGATTTATTCGAGTGGCTGTCTCCAGGACAATTTCAATAAATTACGGAGCCTTAGTGATTTAGGTGAAACCAAGAGATTAAACTTTAAATTACATCTTAATTTTTGTCGAAATTAAATGATTAATTACTGATGCCCGTTTAATTTATGCTTACGATGGTCTTTAAACATAAAATTTAACTTTATTACGTATGAGACGTAATGTAGCGTGCTAATGTGCCCAAAGGAAGGCGTAAACACACGTATGTATGATAAGTAAAACGTATGTGTAATTTTGTTATCAAAGTCTAGTATCTCCAAATGTTCTGAATATTACCAAAGTATGGCAGAAATGTATTCCCACTAATTTGAAATTTCGATATTATTGGTAAGTATTTCAAACGAGTTCTTACACACCATCCCAGGTAAAAGTTATAAAGGTGAATACAATTATATCGTAAACTTAGTATCTGGAAAGCGGTAAAAGTAAATATTTTTTGGCTCAAGCAAAGTGGCATACGATAGAGTATAAATGAAGTAGTTCCCTTAGTTTGTTGACAAGTAATGTAGCTGCGAAAAATAGGGAAAAATCTGCTGAGTGAAAATGCGTGTCGTTTGGATTTGTCAGTGAAAATTCACTGTCGAGACATGACAATTGTTTCATGACTTATGCATGATATTGGTTGTTCAAGTATAGTAAATAAGGTGAAAAAATAATCATAGTTTATATTCCGAGTAGGTATTGTACACTTGCATACTTAGATGAAGGCAACGTATAGTTATAGGTACGTGAACGTTGTCAGACAGAGACCTATTCATGAATTTGACTACAACATAAAAAGTTCACTTATTTAGTGCTTAGAATAGAGGAAAGTTACTTTACTTTGTTTTAAAGACAAGTCAGGCATTTTTCAACGTGCACCACCAAAAATCTCAAGACTTCAAACTTGTTTGTGAGAATATCATTACAAAGTAATACAAAGTGAAAAATTCATAAACCAGCTTCAACGTCGTAATTTCAAATTTTTGAGGATACTTGGGTAGACAAGCTTTTACACAGATACAAGAAATTCCGCGATGTCAATGGTATTTGAGTAGCAGAGAACAAAGGCACTCTTATTGTTCCTGTTAAAGTTACAGTTTTATGGATGTAGACCAGCAAACTCTGAAAAAGAAATTGTCGAAATTCTGTTTGAACGACGGATGTAATTTTCGATTTTGATTTATTCAGTGCTGTGCCGGAGGTTCATCTTGCCTGGCGTGTAGGTTAGTCGATAGTGGGACGCGTGATTGGAATATATTAAGGGTCTTCCGATAGTCTGCCCTTATGTACCAACATGACATCTACGTAGCTCGCGGCATCTGCGTCAATCACGAATGTTGTTCCACGTTCATCTTTCAAATTATGGTGATCCACTCATCTGTGATGATAGACGATGATAATTTTACTTTTATCATATTTACTTATAGTTTTGATGGGAAAACAATACTCAGAGGTCATTGAACTTTAACCTTTCTCTTATAATAACTGACAAAATGTGGGTATATTTCGAGGAAAACTTTCTTTAAGTAGAATATCTGTTATGACCGTCCCAATGATTGCGGTTAAAATAATGTAATAGAAAGAATAACTACGAAACTATTATTGTCTTTGACTCGTTTCATCTCATCTCGTTTCCCCTAAAGCTAACATTACAATATCATTATCTACAATTTGTCGTAGACAGTTTACTAATGACTACAGTTTCGGATTTAGATTCTATCAGAAAACACTTACCAGAAGCAGAACAATAAAAGTTTGGCTTTAGCTGGATCTTTATAGGTACTAATCAGATTTTGTATAATCTAATAAGGTATTTTACGTTTTATTTAAGTTTCCATATTATTATTTCAAATATTGCATAAAAATATTTCGTTTTAATATTAGAGACTTAGAGAGATTGGTGTCTAACGGCCAGTTTCTTCATCAAAAGTTAAAGTTAAAGTTATGGTTAAAGTAAAAGTTACGGTCAAATTCGTTTTTTCAAGGCTAAAGTGACAGCAAAACTAATCGAAAAATTTAATTTAACCGTTACTTTTACTTTAGACATTACTTTAGCCATAACTTTAACTTTAACTTTTGATGAAGAAACTGGCCGTAAGTATATCTTAGACACCAATGACTGTGTTTCGGATGGCACGTTAAACTCCCGACTGTCATTCATTGAACATCCTTGGCAGTCGTTACGGGTACTCAGAAGCCAGTAAGTCTAACACCAGTCTAACCAAGGGGTATCGGGTTGCCCGGGTAACTGGGTTGAGGGGGTCAGATAGGCAGGCGCTTCTTGTAAAGCACTGGTACTCAGCTGAATCCGGTTAGACTGGAAGCCGAAACCAACATAGCTTGGGAAAAGGCTCGGAGGATGGATGATTAGAGACTTCGTGTATAGCGTGGTAGGTTCCGATCTAACTAAAGGTGAATACTTCTACTCAAACAATCGCATCTAACCTGCTAGTACTCAAAACCTTTAAAGATTATGCTCAATTAAAATGGCACAAAACAATGGCTTAGCAACAATCATGACATTATTGGTATAACCTTTTAAAGTTTATACAGCAATTGGATACGATCGACTGAACTTGTTTACACGCGGTCCTTGAATCTGTAAAATGTAGGGCACACGCTCGGAACTTTAATTAGCTGCCGTTTCCTTTACTGTGTTCATATTGTTACCAGTTTGTGTACCTTTACATGTAAATACATCAATTAATAAACCTCTTACATTTTTTATTTGTCGAGTGATTTTTCTTACAATTTTGATTCGGTAGGCAGTACTTATTAAAAAGGCATAAAAAAAGATCAGAAGCGACCTGTATCGGAAAATCCCGCTTCCTAGTAGTGACTGTGGTCGACTAAGTATTATAACAAGCTGCTCTCAACTCTCAACCGACATTCAGTGAGCGGCTTACAGCCCTCTCCCATAAGGTGTACCTTATCTCAATGCCAACCGCTTTGAACTCAAGGTGTATGCGGCCGAGTGTCTCATTACGTCTGTTCTTTGTATAACACAATGGTAAAATCGAAATCGTACAGAAGTGAAGAAGCGGATAAAATATGGAAACTTCATTATGATAAAGACAGCTCAATTTGGTTTTTTAAACGATCTAAATATTGGCTTCAGAATATTGTGGCCAGCAGGATATATGAAAGAACCAACAATTATCATTTCGTGAAATTCACAAATTAAAATTTTACAGGGATTTAAGAGTAGGTAGGTACCTATATATAATGCCAAGAGACATTATCTTCTAGATACATATATTCATAGGTACTTAATTCAGAAATGCACACAAAGGATTCCTTAGGGTACCTAATGAGCAATTTGGTGCTTCTAAAATACCCAAAGGCCGTTTTAATTACACCCATGAAAATGATTGTCCCGAAGATTTCACACGTTCGTGTTAACTAATCCCAAGGGCAAGAGATTATTAACACATGCGTGAACTAATAGAATCAGTATGCAAGCCACGATACAGCCTCTCTTAATTAGTTATAAAATGAACGGGTCGTCTGCTGTCTGAGATTCAGCGTCAGTTTTGCATACTATGAATGAATTTAATTTTGTGAGCTTATTTAGGAGTCATGAATTTATTTCCTTTACATTTTACGTTGCCCACACCAGGTAGCTTCACTTTTCAATTAAAATGCTACTTTTCACTCGGTAATTTCTAATAGAAGTTTACCAAAGTGCTAAATTCAGAGCTTTCAAAGCTCTTGTTGGGCTTAGGAACTGTGTACCGCACAGACACGTTACGTGGCGCGATTGTGAGGGAAACCGCAGCGCCACTTCGGTCCACATTTAGTAATATATAGACGGCTCCACCTATGTGTAAAATTAAGCCACACACATTAGGTGTGGCTTTTGTGTTACCCTACGACACCAGGGACACACTTTCATTCATAAAAATGCCTGCATCACTGCCTGAACGCCGTTCAATGGTAATTATACAGATGACCCCAAAACGAATTCTTTATTAATTTATTGCTTTTTGAGAGCGTAATTTTACATATTTTTTTGAAATTTCAACCATTTTATGAAATAATGCTGGTCTAATAAATTATATCTTTATTTTGAAATTAATGTTTTACAAATGAGGATAAAACTTTTAATCGTAAATTGAGCTTAACAAAGCAGGTATCTTAGCTGCTGACTTTGTTAAATTGTTTTATCTCTTATAAAGGCTGAATTAATTAAATGGAAAATATAATACATCATTGTACTGTGGTTTAAAGATTTGTGTTTGGTAGATATCTTTGAACATATTGTATAGCATTGAATTGCAATAAAGCGAATGGGATTGAACAAGAGATATTCTCATCTGATTAAATTGAGAGACCACTGCACTGTTTGCGGTATTAGATATATTGCCTGAGACGAGCTACTTTGTACTTATCTAAGATATTACGATATCAAAGCCATACATTATCAAGTTTATGGCTTTCTTAGTTCTCGTGTAAGAGATGGCATTTTCTCACGTAGGTAATAGGAACAAAGAATGAAATTATACAGCAAATAGCTACCTACAGGCACCTATTTAGTTTTTATTGCGTTACATAATCAACAGAACGTATTAGCAAGTTCAGTGGGGTGTAATGCCTGGTATCCGTTAAATTAACGTACTTAACTAATATCGGTAAGGTTTGCCGAGACTATTCCTTTAACGTTCTCGCGCACTTTAATTAAACTTCATCATTCACATACTTCTGAGGCAAAGAGCGATTTACGTCGATTGATCAGTGAGCCGTTTTATCTGTGTACGTATAAGGCGTTTTCTTTGCCTGTGTGTAGCTTTTAATGAAGCTTCGTTTTAGCAGCACAAATAAATAGTCAGTCTATTTACTGTGTTTGATTTATTACTACTTATACGAATTCAGAACGTCTTTTTTATTTTATATTTAGAACAAGTGACAATTAGTATTTGAGATAAAAAAAATATTTTAATTTCTCGACAGTATATTATGTACTAACCTATAGCAATAAAGGCAATAGTTAATTGACACTAACTAGAAGTAATTCAGACAGAAAATTTTATGAAAACGTTATTGTCACAAAGGCTTTTCCAACAAAAGCCACAAGTAAAATAAATATTATAAACCTCCAGAGAGTTCATTCATTTGCTGTGGAAAAACCACATATTTGCAAGAATTTCATTGTCTCCAAATGTTTTCTAAAATAGAAGTCTGAGCTGAGAAAACAATATGGCATCTTTTCGGCTTATAATAATGACAATAGATTCAAATGAAAACTTTAATATAAACATTGTTATCTAGTTTATAACGTGGTCTAAGTAATAATGTTAAAAATATAAATAAAAAACGATCAGGTGTAATGCATAATGTCTGTCATAATGTTTCCCATTTGTTTTCCAATGATGTATCGTTCAAGGAACTACTTATGGATAACCATCAAAAGACATTTATTTCAATCTGAGCAGCTGAGTAAATATCTGCTAGGAATCATCGAAATTACGACAGCGTATATTCCACATTATAGCATCAGGCCCTACTACCTACTCATTACGTAATAATAATAACTTAGCTATGTTATTAGCGAACCTTAACTTACATAAGTAAGTAATGTAAACTTAATAAGGACCTATGTTTACCTAGGTGTACCTAAACCCACTTTCATAATGGCCTTTGGTGTATCCTCGTAAAAAGGGGTATCGCAGTACTTGCTAGTGACGTGATTTAATTTATCACGCCCGTGTACCACACAAATGGTTCCTACATTAGTACTTGTATTTTTCTCAGAATCATAATGACTATCTCTTTTATAAAAGTTACATACATTCTATCGGTGAACTATTTTGTCATATGGTTACATTTTAAAACGTTAAGCACGTGTGCAAGAGCAACGAAATATATTAGATACGGGATTTATTTTACTTCATATTTTATACATTATGGGGATGAAATGAGAAAAGAATGATGTGTGATGCAGATTTATGGCAACAAAAATGTTTACAAATTGAGTTTATATCATGAACACGAGTGAAATAAGGAAAAATAAATGTCTTTATTATAGTCCACAAGTAGATCATTTTGTTTTACTTTGACAGGATGGTTACGGCGCAGTTTCCAGTTGTTTTGCTACAGTTTGCCGTCGCAGTGAGAACCCTTGGAAATTATTTCCCAGAGTTGACGTTTATTATAAAATTGAAACATGAAGACTTCAAGGTGCAACACTTTATAAGTAGGAACAACAATTTCTAGTGTTTTCGGTCCCTCTCGAGTAAACAAGATTTTTCTATGTTTAGATTTGTTTATTTTTAACAAACAATTCAATTTATTTCACTTTTTAATTTATTATTCAATGTATAAAATAAAAATTTTGAACTTCTAGTTGAAAACAGGATAATCTTTTAAATTCATAGAATAAATCAAATTAAATCAGTCGAGGTTCAATGCTGTTGAAAATAAATCATTTATACTTGAGACCTTTTCAAATTACTTCTATTCATAACAGCAATCCAAATGTTTATATTAAAGAAGTGTCACATTGAAATTATTTTACAACACATTTAAATGTAGAAATGCAACCTGTAGATGAAAAATTAAATTAAATTGGACTAAAATCTCTGCCGTCGAAGGAAAATTCAAGTTTCCGCATTAATATGCAGTATGCTGGACGTCTCCGGTTTTACTTTGCATCCTCTTTAGTGCCTCCCACTAAAGTATTAACTTCACCACCAACCTGTCACAAACATAGAATAAATTCCAAAAAAAAAGTAAATAGGTCAGTATCAAAGTAGTTTTTGTTGTTTTTCAACGGTGGGTCAACTTTTCATTAGTTCGGTATTTGTTTAGGCAATAACGCTTCGTTACTCTGTGGTTCGCCGTACCACAGCCAAAATGAATGCTGGGCACAGTATACTCGTATACCCACTCAGTGAGAAAGGCATGAAAACAAAATTTGCTCATCTACGGGTTCAGGGTTGCTCAATCTAAGTTAATTGTTTATATAGCGACTCTCGACAGATTATGCCCACATGCCTGTATAGATAAGGGTGAAATACGGATTAATTAAACTTTAGCCTCTCGCCGCCTTTATCGTACGCACAGACGTCAAATTGTTAATTACGAGGCCAGTATGTGTAAAGAACAAACTAATTTTGTTCTTATTCCGACTTTGATTAGTGCTGTGGTTTTTGGGGAAGGTTTTGGACGCTCCGGAAACTGTGTGATGTGCGTGAAGCGTGAAGTCCTGTGACCTTCCAACCTTACCTCATTATATTTTAAAATAAATGTATAGTTTGTATCCTGGTTTAATTGGATTGTAATTACACATGATCCTTTTAAAATTTGAAGACGTATATTTTGAACTGCAAATATTTTTGATGACTTAAAATGTATTCAAAGTTTAATTTTAATAAAAACAAGCAGACAGTTATATTAGGAACCCTCAAACAAATACATTAAGTTCAAATCCTCTCAAAGTCAAGAAAGTTTCGAGTTGAAGTACTAAGTATTGGGAATTCCACTTAGGCCACACTAATCAAGAAGTGGTCGGCCAGGTTAACTAACGTAACTATGTTCTTCAATCACGTCAGCGGAGTTTGCGGGATTCCACGAAACCATTCTTTAAGATTTTCATGAAAATTGATTTAAAGAAATCATTATTTTTTGTCCCATTCCATGAACTGCCCATGATCCAATCCAAGACTTGCATGAATTTTCTTTTAAGCTGAGTTTATAAACTTTTAATAAAATTGTGATTTTGTACTCTCAGTTCAAAGTCTTTAACAATCGATATGTGCTTAATTTATTTGTTGAGATTCATAGAAAATTCCATTTATGGATTAAGTTCACTTGACAGGACACTTATCTAATAATGTATTACTGCGCATTTATATACTTATTAATTAATATTGTAATTACTAATGTGTTTCTCATGCGTTCTCGGTTAGAGATATGAAGATAGATATTCACCCATATACAGGACTTATAATCATTTTAATGATGTGTGGGGGCGCAAGGTTTACCACATAAAAAGCGGGTGGTGTCGCGAGAAACAGCTTTTAATGGATTATAAAACACTACAAACATTTATAGGTATATTTACCATGAACTTTTCCAAGTAACACAATTATTCCAAGTTTTAGTCTTACTTTATTAATTAAAATACATGTTAGACATTAGAAGCTTTTTATCTCTCGTTAATTACGTGTTTGTTATCAGAAACGATACTAACAAGCTACATAAAATCTAGAATTTTTCTCTGTAACAATCAATTATTTTTAACAGAGAAAACAACCCACTTAATTTCATTTTGTTATCAATTTGCAATAGATTCAATAAAAACTAACGCAATTAAAATGTCTTCTCAATAAAAATATATATTTTCCTGTAGCGGTACCAGCAGCGGCTAGATATTTACATTAACTATGCAGTAATTGCAACAATGTAGTTAACTTAAAGCTTTATATTTAGTTTTCATTAAAATTGCAAGGAATACTTTATATCCTTTTAACTAGAGAGCAAAATGTGGACGCTATTTGTTCGTACTTAAAATGTACCTCAAACCGGTGTTTTCTTTCATATTTATGAATACGAAATACATGGATATAAATTCATGGACAAAGCTAATAATGTAGATCCCAACGCCTGAACCATAAATATGCCTTAATGCTTATTAAACATCATCAATTTCCTTAGGGGATTATTCCATTACTTTTTTTTGCTCATTTACATAAAGTAGATTACTTAATCCTACAGTTGTAGATAAAAGTTACGGAATGTTTAATAAAATATGCTCAAAGTGACTTTAAAATTGTAAGTTCATATAAATATTTAAGTAGTTGTGTTCACACTGAAAGAGACGGCGGCGGTACCCGCTAATATGATTTCTATCACTTATTGTGCCAAAAAACTGCACAAAAATGCATGAAAATTGGCTAGCAAATGTCTCAACAGTCTTGATAAAGTTCGGAAATAAGTACTTAGCAGTTACGTATCTACTTAATTTCATAAATGCGAAAGTTAAAGCGCTAACTCGACTGAACTCATTTACGTGTTTGGTACTGAAATAAATGGGAACCAACATATATACTAGAGGTACATACACCAAGGGAACAACTTAAAATACTTTTGTCCGAAGAAGTGATTCCCTCGGGATGCGGCTGCGGGAAACCGCTCTGGTAGTAAAATCATTTGTGTAGTTCACGACGGTTAATACTAAGTGTTCACATTGACCTTGACCTCGGTTGTTTGTCAAACAAAATGATATTTTAGACACCTAATTTATTTTTGAGTTTAATAAAGTTCTTCCCCTTTGTTTACACTTTGCAGCCTCTGATTACTTATGAAAGCATTTTAATGACAAGTTTTGATACTTTTATTGCATTAATCATTCAGAGGATTTACATAAATCCTTTACGAACAACTAATTAAATAACTCTGTTTTGTATTAAATTGAATTAAGTGCGTGGGTAACTGAATTTGATGCAAAATAACATCGTTTAGTAGTCAATGTAGAACGCCTCAATAAACGCGTCTTTTCAAACTACAGTCTGATGCAGTGTGAACTTGAGTTATCTAATCAGTGCTTTAAGAGCGCTGTTTATGCGGTTAGAGCGTTAAACTCTTTGCATTTTATAGCTTTTAGATCGGGAGCACACTTATTTACGTAATCGTAGGAGTACTTACTGATGCCTATCGAACCGTATGAGTGGGGTGAAACGTTTGCCTTTGACTCTTAATGTATTTTTAATCCTTTAATGCATAGGTAATAAAACAGCTTTCATTTTATTTGAACAAAATCCAGCACCTTAATGGGTCGACGCGATGCGTAATATGTCAAAAAATCGTTAATTACATTTGTGAAACGTACTCGTAATTATCGTGTGATAATTCTTCACAAGATCAGAGTCAAATAGTCTCTTTTCATTCTGTTTAATTGACATTCGTATTCGTACGTGAATAAGCCAGCAAAAGTGAAACCGGACGAATTTTCAAGACGTAATCCTCCGCTAACAACAATCGGTGTTTCGTTTTGCGTCATTAGCCGCCATCAAAATCCAAGTGATAGTTCACTATATTGATGGTAATAGTAACCATTTGTTACGCCAACGCACGTCTAAATAAGGGACAATGTTTCCCGTTGAGAAGACAAAGTGCTTGGATTATTTTTCTTAAGGACTCCCATTATTATAATGGCCTATTTCCGAAGTGTTCTTTGATAGCGAGCAGACATGTAATTGACAACTTGCGAAGATCGCAAAACATCAAATGATTGATATACCTAACTACGTCTATTGTTTTTCTCATCTAGTTTACACGGAACGGTTAATTAATGAAGGACATGTCTTACACACGCGTAACAGACTCGACACAAAACGGGTAGAACACCAGGTGTTGTAAGTTATTAAATGAGCATGTCTACGTCAAGTTAGTGTGTACCTCAGAAGGTACCACTAATTAGAAGTACTTGACCTGCGAATACAAAGGTTTAGGTATGAACAAAACATTGGATGGATTGGTTTCTAACGAGGTTTTATAAAATTGTATTCATTATAAATGAAGCCCGACGGTCTGTAGGGAGGGACTTCTTGGAAATTACCTACGATTCACAGAATGTCTGATGGTTTGTTTTCAAACTAGAGTAATTTTAAATCAGGTTTGTGACTCTTAATTGGCAATGTAAAATGTCAGTATAATGAATTAATTAGGTCTTTTCAAGTTCCGGCGCTGAGTTGAGTTGTTGACTATGAAAGAGCCAAATTGAATTGAGTTTTTTATTTGGCTTTTATCCAAACCTAGACAGTAACTAGTTTTATTTAACATGAATATTTTGAAGGGAACCAAAACGAAAATTGTATTAAAACGGGCCGAAAGGTAAAGTTAGTTGGTTAACAAACGACACACCTTTTCCCGTATCTTTTTACGTACGATGCGGACGTGCCGTCCCCTGAGTTCCTTTGAATAGTAATTTCGATAAGGTTGAACGTGTTACTAAAGTAGAATGTTTTTTGGTAAAACGCATCATCCTTTTCGCAGCGAAATTACAGCGGTGTTAGAGCGAATTACGTGTTCCGTGTTAAGGCGTGTTATAGTAATAAGAAAATGGTAAAGCATATTCTTATTTACTTTACCTTCAACGTGGGTTGGGGGTATCAATGTCCGACGTAGGTACCTTGCGAGGTAATGTAATTAGCTCGTAACTGCCGTGTTACACGTCCGCAGATCCACTTAATTGTCAAGATCCAGGGTCAAGTCAACTGAGAACAGCCCTCGACATGAGCTAAAAGCACGCTCTAGTTTGGTCACTCGAGGGTACTCAATAAACTAACTTTGTCACTTAGCCTAGTAATTGCGTAGACTATGACAAAAAATGTTACGCCCACTTACTGAACAAAACCATTTATACATATATCAGCTGCATCTGGTTCAGAACATGACCTAGAATTACTTGTAAAAATGGTAGGAAGATTAAATACAACTTCTCAATAGTATAATGTATTGTCGTCATCAAATAATTTCTAAACCATAATGGCTTTGAACTTGAGAATGACATAACACACTCGTTTTTCTTATGTAAACTTATTTTTAAAATACCGTGAGCATGGACGGGTAAAGTAATTTGAAAGTCAAGGGCTACGTCGCAAGGTTTTGTGGCTAATAAAAAATATCAAAACAAAAACAACTGCGTATTTTCAAATTATGGAAATGATTGTTATTGAAGTAGGAAGAGAGATAAACAGTGTAACTGTTAGTTTATTGTAAGTTCAGAGGATAATAAATGTCGGCTAACTTTGTAAGTCCGTTCCAGTATCCGGATTATGGTTTGTTTAGTTAGTGGGTTCATACATATTTATGTGTTGCTTATTGTAAGCATAGTGTAGGTACCTGCAAAATCGAACCGAAGTTCTCTATCTAATAAAAACTTTAAACATAAATTGATAAATTACTTATAATGTGATTTGCGGTCGACACAGTTTTAAACTAAATTCTGAACAAAATAAAGCTATAAAAAAAACCACTACTACCCGAGAAGGCATAATTTGAATAATCATTTTGCAGAAGTTTATGGTTTATAGTAGTTTACAAAGTCTCTCCGGAACTGTGTGGCACTTTACCGATAGGGAAGAAAATACGAGGTGCTTCAGTCGTTGCGAACAATCGGAGAAAGTGGCGCCAGCCCTGAGTGCCGCGCGCTACTTTATTTATGATTATTCCATTACCCGGCCGTTGCAGGCACACACATAAATAACCGACAACATTCGGATAACACAACCAGCCGGAAAATCCTGTTCCTAGATATTTTTATTTGTTTATTCCTCGCGTTGATACACTTTTTTGAGTGACAGCGGTCGGGTTTCTCAGGTTTTTCTATTGGCCTCACTGAATAGGCCGTATTTTTCCCAGCAATAAGCGTTGTGACAAATGATGTAAGACCTTTTTTTCTTTTCAGACAATGCACGCGGCTTGTAGATAGTTTTCCAAGAGTCTGTGGCTGGCACAAAACGAAATAGAAATATGCAAGGCGACGGTGTGGCGTATTGCGTGCCAGAGGGGCAGGCTTTCCAGCGAGCCTATGTCCGCATCCACGGGTACATCGCATTACTCATCTGCCTGCTGGGCAGTGCTGCCAATTCCGTCAACATCGCCGTACTCAGTCGAAAAGAGATGATCTCATCTACAAATTCTATCCTCACCGGGCTGGCAGTCGCTGATCTGCTTGTTATGATTGACTACATCCCACTGGCGTTACATATTTATACAGATATCTGCGCAGAACTCAATCGCAATTCATATGCATGGGCTGTTTACGTCTATTTTCACTCCATATTCAGTCAAACCTTCCATACGATATCTATTTGGTTGACGATCACGCTTGCTGTTTGGAGGTTCATAGCAATAAAGTTTCCACAAAAAAATAGGACGTTGTGTAACAAGAAGAACACCAATATCGCTATCGGAGTGGCGTATGCTGTGTGTCCAATACTTTGTCTTCCCATATATTTTGCGATGAAAATTCAAGAAATTCCTTCTTCGTCGAAAAATGGGCATGAAAACGTTACATTGAACGATACGGATATAATTAAGAATGCAACAGTGAGCACGGAGCGAGAGTACGCTATAGTGATGACAGATAATAACGAGTTACTCACAGCTATTTTTTGGATTTACAGTGTGTTTATAAAGCTCATACCTTGTGTAGTGTTATCAATACTGAGTGTGCTACTAATACTCAAAATGAAGTCGAGTGATAGAAGAAGACAAAAATTACTGAAAAAATCTGCAATCACAACTAACGAGGTACGACCAGTTTTTTATTTTGTATTCGTATTCGGTCTAGTTGGGTTTTCGATCAGAACAACCCGGTCATGCAAGTATCGATTGTAGGTACATTGTTAGGTACGTTAACATTTTCTTGGTACCTATACGCGCTTTTACACACAGAGGGATTTTCGATACCCTACGAAGCTCTGCATATAATGATATTAATATACCTGAAGATTAGCTTTATATAATTCCTGATCATCTTGTATGAGATGTACAATATCGTACATAACATAACTAGCTCTTTCAAAGGATCGCTTTCAAACTATCTCTTGAATAGAAACAATACTGAGTAGAAAATATAAGTTGTTTTTCTTTGTCGCTTTCAGTGTCAGCCGATGCTTTTAGATATATTTATGAGAGCGAAGACGTGTCTGACGAGCAGTAGAGAAATTTCTTTTCAAAGTGTTGTTTTATCATATACTATGTTTTTTTTTCTGAAAATGACCAGTTTTAATGTGTCGTGTTATGTTCATTAGTTGATAAGATAAAGTTCGCCATCTTTATTGTCTAGGGTGAGAAAGCCCGGTTGAACGATGATGGAGGCAAGCGAGCTGGAGGTGGCGGTGGACGCACAGACCGGACCACTCGGATGCTGGTCGCTCTACTTGGACTCTTCTTAGCTACAGAACTACCACAAGCCCTCTTCGGCCTACTCACAGCTATAGCTCCGCACCTCTTTCAAGTCTGTTATTATGCTTTTGGTAAGTCTTTCTTAAATATAACGAAACATAATTATATAAAAAAATTGTTAGCGAATTGTAGAATATACATTTTTAACATTTCACTATATGCGGCATGCAAGGTATTTTATAGGTATTTTTTAATTAATGGGTATCTTTTATTTACTTTTCAATATTTTCAGAAATAATACATGTTACCTTAAATTAAGTAAAACATTATTAAAACTATCTAATTAAATTCATTAAAATAAACATATTATTTAGGGTGTAGATAAATCATTGTCTATCCCCATCCATTATATTATCGTGTGTTGTCAATAGTTTGAATGGTTGAGCTCTGTTTATACATACATCAGCATATCTACAGTACATCGTGACTCGGAGAACATGTTACGTATAATTGATGATACAACTACTATGCATTGTGAGGTCTCTATTTCAAGATTGACAGTCTTTGAATACAAAAATTCGAGAATACATTGCCTTTAACATAACGTAGTCTGTTTGCCAGAAAAGTAAAGATAAAAGAGCGTATCTTTAGAACAATACGGTTAAATTGCCATGTAATAGCCTGAAGTACCATTCTACTAAGAAATCTCGTTTACATCCAGTTTACAATGCATGGGTAAATTTCTATGCGTGGATATCACCCAAGAACTCATGATCAATTCATTAAGTCGTTCTAGAATCTTCTCTAACGGTCTGAATTTCCACAATTACCTAGTAATTACCTATTACACGGCATAATTACAATTTACACGATTGCTTAATAACGGTGTCCATTGTCTTAATCCGTTAGTCCATAGCATTGGCGTTAATTACTTGGCAAGTAGCCACATGACGATGTCTAATCTGTCCAGATGTCTGTGTTGGGTTGACCCTTAGCTACTTGTGAAC
The DNA here is from genome assembly GCF_030705265.1 of Helicoverpa armigera. Classification (NCBI taxonomy): domain Eukaryota; kingdom Metazoa; phylum Arthropoda; class Insecta; order Lepidoptera; family Noctuidae; genus Helicoverpa; species Helicoverpa armigera. The sequence continues at coordinate 7,289,977 of NC_087128.1, forward strand.
AGATAAACTTTCCCGACATGACCCTGTAATATCTCCGCCTTGTTTTATGGGCTCTGGTGCCAAAAACAGACCACCCCTAGGTACTTATATTGTATATTATTAACGATTAAATTGGAATATAAAGGACAATTTACGCTAGAATTTTCCTACAACTTAGAAAGCCCTGTTTCTTCTTTGTTACAGTTGCAAAGAATAGAAAATCCACATAGGTACTTATGCAATCACGTAAAGTATAGCATCTGGGTACCCAAAAGCTATTACGTACTTCGCCTTATGTGCTAAAGTATCGTCTCGTAGAATGAAACATAGGCAAAACGAAGAATCGCACAAGCAAAACAAAGTTTTGCAGATTTAGTCATAGACAAAGTAAAGACAAAAGTTGTGACCGGCCTTATCGTACCTTGTAGCAGATGGAAATGTATTAATTGCTTTAGGGCAGGAAATAGCTCTGAGTAGTTTGGGCTTTGGGCATTGTTTGGCATAATGATTGTCGTTCACACGCGTCCTTACGGAAGAGATAAAACTAAACGATCCGTCAGTCATTACAAACGAAGGCCTAGTTCGGGATCACGCTACCGTAATTAATTCCCAGATACAATCGCTTATTCGTTTTCTTTATATTTTATCTTGAAAGGGAATCTATTACTCTTTTACTTCATACAAAATGATTGATTTGATTTTAAGGGCTTTTGTCCCGAAATGTATAAATTACTATTTTAATATACTTACCTACGGTTGATGGAACGATATTTTCTGTGATGTTGGCTATTATTGCTAATGAGTAATTAATTTTAATAACTTAATGCATTAATTAGGTGTACTGGTAAACACAGTATCATATGTTATTACTGGAAACATTTGTTGTAAGCATATTCTGTAAAAAGGCAACATATATTTTTTAAACATAATAAATGTGCGCAGGTCAAAGGTTACATATCCCAAAAGTTGCAGGCCATACGTAGGAACAAAGCCAGATGTGGCTCCCTTAATTTATTTTAAAATATCAGCGTTCTAAAATATTGAAGTAGGTTTCAGTGTCCCTCTGTATATTAACAATACAGGAAATTATCTAGTTCCCGTATGTAGCTTTTGTAAGGTCAAGAAATAGGTTCAAACCATAGCGGTCGCTTAATAGTTGAATAATTTACGTTAATGGGCCAGAGGCGGTAGTGCTTGTAACTTATTCCCAAATCTTCACGTCAAATCGTAATAAAGCTGTACAAAGCAAACACGGCTGTAGGTTGTATAATGTATACCCTTATATAATTTATAACAATTTGTCTGAATGTTATTAATGTTTCAAAAGGAAAAGATTAAGCTGAGCCCAACTAATTTATAATTCATACAAAATTTTACCGACCTGCTTTCTGTGCCTGTACTACTTGACTACCGCGGTTTTTCCCTGGAACTAATTAAGGTCTAGATGAGACAATATCGTATAATCGTTTCCAGGAGACTTCCTATCACAAATTCTTTCCCATAAATCCGCAAAAGCATAACAAAAAATTATTACAATTAAAAATATCACATTCACAGATAATAACTTAATGTATATAACAACACGTAGTCACTATATGTAATCAGATAAAATTATAATCTTTATCCAGATACAGTCTATCTGAGTGCTTAATTACAACACAATCGATTTAGCAGCTTTACTGTAAAAGCATTACCTCTATAAATAGAGTTATGTGTAGGACGTCACTGATTACCAAATAGTTATGATAACGCATTAATGCGTTAACATTTTATAGGATAGTGTAAACATTTTGATTTGTTTTAATGTAACATTGTACCTACATATATAAATACATTCGTCCGTATTGACAAGGAATATTTCCGAGTTAGGTGCTGTTGTTTGTCATTGTTGGACTTCTGCATAATATTCTAACTTCTACGAATATAAATGCAACATGGCCGCCACCGGGCAGTCTCATCAGACTGTTTGTCAACTATTTGAAATGCACTGTCTGCTGATTTAACTAAGAACTTGTACAGTGTGTGCAATCAAAATGTTGGTGACGAAACTCATTACCATAATCATTAAATATGAGAACCGTGTTGGCTTCGGTCCACGGTCGACTTTGGCTAGCTTTTTGAAGCTCCGGAACGCTGTAGTACCACTGTCCATATAGGAAGCATCCATATGATCTAATCGGATATGGCTAGTTACCTACACTGAAAAATGGATCGAATAAAATATCATCAGTTTGAGCTTTGACTTCATTTGAGCTATGGACAAAATATTTCTTTCTAATCTGAATTCTGTCTTTTTTTTTGAGTGATGGTGTAAAATTTGTATATATTCTATAGATACAGATCACAACCTAGTGGTTCACGCATGGAAGTATAGGTAACCTTCGTAGGATTGAGTTATCGAGGCGTATCTCTGTACTAAAATTTTCGCAATAAGTCATAAAGCTCCTGTCGGCCATTGCGAAGACTACGTTCAAAGTACGGTATTCATAGCCTCCGGTAGTGGTCAAATGTCCATCGGGCAGATTAGCGAGGTCAGCGTCAGTTATACGGCCCTTTGTGATAGAACAGTCATAAAGCTCTCAATCAGCTCTACCCGAACTGCCGTCTATGGATATAGAGTTAGATAACCCTTTTATTACTGGTTTAATACAAATGGCAGTTCAAATCTCGTGGGATGTCTATTATGAAGTAGAGGAATGAATAAAATTTAAAAGTAATGTGATGTATCTTGACGTCGCTGAAATTTTAACCGAAAATCACAAAATATCCGAAACATGATGTCATAATTATTATAATACATTTTCCGATGTTTTTCCGACATGTTTAATGTAGGTAGGCATTAGCATATGAGGTGTCATGCATAATGCATACACGTTATACATAGATTACATTAGCTTCGAGATACCAGGTACGTTAGAAAAACAACTGGTACTTAAGCAATTAAGGTTGTTCTTAATACCTAAACTCCCTTGGATCCTAAGGTAATTGACGGAACTCTTGATGCGATAAAACGAATTAGGACTCGACGGTAGCACCTTTAGTGCCCGTGTAGCGGATCAGTTAAGTGGCTAACAGAATAAAACTGTATTTCCGTACTGAAATGTAAGCTGTGGTTTTACCATCGAATATTCATGAAGTATTGGGGATTAAATTCTATTTACCAGTAAACTGTTTTGGGTATTAAAAGTGTTTACTGCAAAATAGATTTGGACACTGAATTAGAACTTAATTTATATAAATTCCATTGACATTATTAGCGTATTTGTAAATACAATAAAACGAATTCTTGGTAAACTTAATTGCCTAAAAATTAACAATGTAGTAAATATTCCATAAACAAAATAATGGCAGATTCTGTGTATTTTATTGAATTGTTTCTATATAATCGTTAGTATTTCACTAGCTAGGTATTGGTTACTCGATAAACAATAAGATAGTGTTTTGTCTAGACAGGACTTTATCGAGGAAATACAGAGAAAATACAGAGGGTGCTCATCAGTGATTTGTTGACAAGTCAGCACCATAAATAACTCAAAATCGATAAGTATCTGACAACTTACACGAGGGTTGACCGCAAAGAGGAAAAGCCTGACGACAAAACTTTTAATACTTACTTCATAGCAACGTATTGCTGTTAAAAATTAAAGTCGAACATCCCAATATAATGGGTCAGCGATTAACTTAACTAACCAATCGTTAAAGGGTTATCTACATTTACGAAACATCCCGATTTGAAATCGTTACGAATATTAATCCGCTTGACCCGAAAAGTCAATTAACTTTCTCGATTCATTGATTCGAATAATAACTTAATTGACAATAAATAGCAATTTTAGTGCGAATAGTTTATCTGGTTTGCTAACTAGTGCTAAAAGTCAATTTCTGTTGAGTTTATTGTCGATATAAAATCCTACAGTTGGGTGGTTATTCTCAGCTTACAGGATGAGTGGAGTGGGTTTCTTTTAGTGATACTTTATCACATTGGGGTTAGAAGGTTGCAAAGGGAATGAGTAAAACAATTTCATACGTTAGATAAGTAGGTATATCTTGTGTTTTAATTTCTTAGAAGCAAAAATTTATATTTCCAAACATTACACTTAATTAATTAAGTGTATGCGTGGCTAATAAATTAAAGTGGTGTTAATGCTTCCCGTGATTCCCCACATAATTAATTAAGTACCATCATTAGCCGGAATTTAACTGACTGGAGGCTTTCGTCACATAATTTTATATTTATTTTACCTTAGTCTGCTAATATTTATGTGCAAAGAACATACCAGTAAATGTTTTCGAGGCTTTTACTTTATCAATGTAGGTAATAAATAAGAAATGAGGTTACCTACTGAAATTTTCGCTTTGGAGAACTTGTTCGTCATAAATCAGAGTTTTTCGAATGTGCTCACATCTGTTTACTCACACTGTGAAGAGTTATCTTAAGTGGTTTATAATAACATATACGAGAAGTAGGGACGCAAGTAGGCAATTCTTTCACATCGTCAGGTCTGCCATTCTCGCTCCGTTCAACTTCGTTAATTATTATGATCCACATATGCGATTAAAGGACAATTATGGCAGTTGCTTCGTAGCATTGTAATTAGGTGCAGATACGTACGTAGATGTCTTAATCATCGAACCTTAATTACACCCATTAAGTGAGACGAAATAGGCATCGTTAATTAGAGGCGCAGCTAAGCAGTAATTAAACGAAAATATAATTAGATTTAGGGAAAATATTTACTAATCTTTATAAAATTTTAGTAAGTATGATGTACATCTATTTTTCACTGAGTTGCTCGCTAACTTTGCATATAAAAAAGCCTCTAGTACCTAAGTAGGTACTTAAGAATGTTACAAGTTGGAAAACTTCAGAAAGTACTATCCTTTTAGCTATGGAGAGAGTCAAGGACAGTATTTTATTAGCTATAGTTAGAAACACAATAACAATACTTTTTATCGTTATTCCTGACATAACAACATATAAACTCACGAATAGTTGCCTCCCTGCAATTTAATAAAGTAAAGAAGAATAACATTATGAGCTAGTCGACCTCGAAGTAGCCTTGCCACAAGAATTTTCGTAATACAGTTACCAAGAGAACACTACATTAGTAATTGTAAATAATGTAGTCTGACACGGTCTGAGTGTATGTCTGTTAGTAACATACTAAGAAATCCTGTCAGCCTTTTGGTGTTACTGTAGACACATTTGTCAAGAATCCACGTGGTACAGTCTGATGCAATCTCCGAGATTGGTCGTTTTAAAAATAATGTGCTCGTATAACGAGAGTCGCGTGACTCACGATCTTGCCTATGATACAGGCTCGTTCCTAACTAGAAGTGACGTTATATTTCACTTATATTTTATTACTTTTAGACTGCTTTTATGAATTCTGTGCTTCAAATAAGATTGTACCTACGTGAAATCCTTTGCCGCTATATTGCAATACATTATTAATGTTATAAGTCAGTTCCACCACTGTCCTTTCATTCCTTGTGCAGAGGTTGGACATTATTTGGTTAATCTGAAATCTTTCTAAGTAATGTTTGTAAATAAGAAATTTTATGACGTCTATTCATTCTAAATTTAAACATTCCACTGTCTTTAAGTTTGTTAGACGTTTCGAAATTACTCGAAGAACAGTTTAATTTATTGAAGATTTCAATATTCAGACTGGTTTTCACAATCAAAGTGGATTCGCAATTCTCTGAAACGAATTCTAGTTGCCAATGTTAGCAGCTACATACTTTTATTCATTTTGCTTTGGGGAAATCGGCAGCTGACTTCAGATATACGATTTGACTTCTTCTTTATTCCACAGTGTCCTGAAATTGTGTTTCTGGGTGGTTTTATTCCAACGCAATTTTATTTTGATGTTCTCACAGTTGTAAATACTTTTCTAATAAAATGATATCTAATAGCACCAACTGAAATGAAAAAGGTGTATCTTCGCAAAATATCAAATAAAGAATTTATTTCAGGACTATTACGGTTAAAAACTACAAACTTATCATTTACGACCTCACGATATTTGAATATTTGATTGCAATCCCATATTATTGAAACTGTAGCATACTGTTACTTTATGTGAAATGCAAAAATAAAAACATGTTTCGCTTAATCTTTTTATATTTGCTTATGCAGGTGGTTTCCATACAAGCACCGTCATAGTCCCTATGGTGAAAGAAAATTACGTTTTTATTACGCATCACATAATGTAACATTAATCAATCCATACAAGGCAGCGACGTAAGCAGTTTACCAAGTACCGAGGGACGATCTAAATTACATTAAGATTTAGATTGATTTGCTTATGAAATTAGGGAGAATATACTTAGATAGAATATAGCTGCTTCATAGGTTCAAGTGAATATTGATGCAGAGATTAATTAGCTGGGTATGTCACGATGATTGACACTTGGCACTTGTCGAGACGCTTGCCAAGTAAGGCATAAGAAAATAGAAGATGAAGACGCATGCGTCAAAATGGACACTTTTCAGCTTAATTGTAATAAATAAATTCAAAAAGCAGTTTGTTATTGCAACACAGATTTGTAAGCAGGAAAACAAACTAAAGATATTAAACAATATTATTGTTCTAAGTTCTTCTTTATTAAGTAAACTGGAAAGTAGTTAAGTATTCATTCTGAACTTTGCACAAGTCTACCTGGAACTTATCTAATTAGTAGATTTCAATAAAGGGTATACACACCTACCTGGGGTACCTAGGTAGATACCACAGGAATCGAAATGTTTAAACTGACAGATACTGCAAAATTTTCTATGGGCTTTTCTATTTATACAGTCTTAAGTTCTAATTTGAAGTGTTATACTAAAGTTATATAATCTATCACCCAATACTGCCTTTAGCTTTACTATGAATGTCGACCCGGATAGTTAGGGCGTGTCAATATAACGTCAATGGCATTGGTTTGATAAATTGCTGTTACCTAGAATATCACGAGATATTCGCCCCTCATTGTGTACAATTGTCTTAGGAAATCAATAGGATCTAGTTCAATGGACCTTCATTGTATTTAATAATAGAAAACATCTGTATGGTCACACTATTTACTAACGTATTATTTTTAATTGCAAAACTGTATCTGCTCGATCCCAGTATTTTGAAAAACTATCACAAAGCCTGTGGGACGTAATATTTTATACTAGAAATTGACATCTTATTTTGGGTATTTTATTGAATGGAAAGTGTCCTAGTTTATATGGGTTTAACCACAAGAGAGTTCCTCGCCATCCTTATTGGAAATAACGACTGTATTTCACAGAGCTCAAGGTTGCATTTCTATTGGCAGGTGAGGTGATGGATTTGATGGCATTGGTGGGGTCCGCGGTGAACTTCGTGCTGTACTGCAGCATGAGCCGTCAGTTTCGTTCCACGTTCACGCGGCTGGCGCGCAAGGTGCTGCCTCTGGGCACGCCAGCCGAGCCGGTCACCGCGCTGAAGGCGTAGCGCTCCCACACCGCGACCACCTCGGTCGCGAACCTGTGAATCAACCACAAGGTACCATGTCCCTACATGTCTTCACGAATTTCAACAACCAACAGCACACAATGCGTTTGAACTTTATTAAAAGTGAATTAAGTGCAGTTTCACCAAACAATGAAATTAACTTTTTTAATTTTGTAAGTTAAAGTTAAAGCGGTGCTTACTCTTCAACATGTTGTAGTAATTAGTGGCGAGGGATTAAGCTACGAACCAAATTGTTTAGTACTTAAAAGTAGGTAGTTTTATTTAAGTATTCTCTGTACATTTTATAATCTGTAAGTTCTATCTAAAATCTATTAGCAGTGTAAATGTATAGTGTACAGGCTAAGTACTGTAATGTTAAATTAGCTATTTGTTGAACGTTTTGTTTACAGGGTTTTTGTTGTTACTTTGTTTGGAAAGTATCTAGACAGTTGTTTATTGTTTTATTCCAGTTTGTTCTGGGCTAAATCTAACTGTAAACACATTTATTGTTGGAGAATCGATTTCAAAGTTCAACAGAAATTAGGTAGTCGTGTCTCTCAGAAACTGCAAAGTTGGAGAGCTTAGAGTTAATGGATTAAGTGTATCTCCACAGTGCTGACGCTGAAGGAACGCTCCCTGCCTAGAGACTGTTTTAACGAGCCCGCTACTCGATTTACAAACCTTTGCATATAATTATGTAATTACTTGTCAATCTGACCCAGGGACTGGTGTTTTGAGCAGCGTTTTTGAGATTTAACTTTCTAGTCATTTAAGTGTAGAATTTCTTGGAACAAAAGTTGAGGTATATTGTGTTGCTGGAATTGTTGTTAATTGTTAGTATCCTGTCTTCTTAGCACCGGTTTTGAAACTAGTGATCCACTTTCGTTGCAAATTATACCTACTATGTTAAACGCACAAGGCTACAGAATGGAACCTTTATTAATTAGTTTCTACCTAGTTACAGTACATGTTGTATGAAATATTAAAGTGGGCCAAATTCAAAGGACATTGGAACTGGCTTTAACATATGGCTGAATAAGCGTTGCTTCATTCCATTAATCTCCTTATTGTTGCGAGAAAAGGTTTTCGCTTGTGGCTTATTGTGACTATTCAGTTTATCTTTAAAAATCCATGGAAAAAAACTTACATTTAAAATGTGAATAATAGTTAAATGGCCTGTACTGTCACATTGTAATATCACTTTATTGACGTTTTTGTGTTGTTTTTTTCGGAACGAACTCACAAGACATGTGAGCAATTTTGGTATTGAGATCCTAACTGATCTATAAAAAGTAAATAAAAACTTTAAAATGGGCGACCCAGTTTTGATGAAGCACTAAAGTCTAAGAACCATCACTGGCAAAAGCATCCGTTTAAGAGGTAGTATACCACAGACATATTTTTGCTTCGGGGTTGAAAAGTACAAGAATGAACTTGGTGGTACTTATCAGAACACATTGGGCGGACAGAAAAAAGGGTTTCTAAAATAGAATAGGGTATTATAAACAATGTTTAGTAAGCACTTTTACTGGGGAATAGGAATTGAATTACGGGACTAACTAGAATGGACGAGCTTTAACTTTTTTATTAGATCCGGATAGAACTAGAGTGAGGTTACATTGTTGGGATTTGTTGTTTTTAGTTTCAGTGTAATAAAATCACTATTTTATTTACTCTTTTTTTAAATAAGGTCGTGAAGTTCATTTCATTTGATTTTATATAAGTAAACGCCAATTATTATCAAGTAGTACCGAAATAAGTCCTTTGAACAAAAGTCTATTATTGTAACAATTTAACAAGAAATGTAAGAATGTGTGCAAGCAATCAATCTTGGGCCAAAGTTTGTACAAACATAAAAGCCGAGTTTGAAAGTTAAAAATAATACTGCCACCGTTAGGTATACTATGCCATGAATAAGGGTTCCGTATTTTTATTGAAGAAAGCTTGAGCATTCCATAAAACTATATTTACCTACTATCACTACTTATCATATCATCTTAAAATAAACCAAAATTTTGTTAGAGGAATAATAATTTTGGTCGGAATTCATACACAGAAATTAAGTACGATATAAAAATAAAACAAATAAGGAACGCGATAGTAATTTAATACTAATACGTCAATCATACTCGTATAAATAAATGTCTAAGTAAAGCTAAATAAATTACCTATAGCAAACGTAATTACAGAGCGTGCCATGTTTTCTGGTCACGTCTCCCGCCCCTCGAAAACTGTAATGAAATAGAGCCCTAAAGTTTCCGCGATTAATATCATATTACCTCAGAATTCTTATGTTATTAAGCTAACAAAACATAAATTGGATTTAAAAGTAATGACTAAATAACACAAACCATGTCAGCATTCTTCTGACTCAAGTCAAAGCAGGAAAATGCAGCGTATTTTTGTTCTGAACAACATTTTCGTGGAAATATTTAGTTACGAGTCGAAGCGCCGGGAGAGGCAGCAAAACAATGTGAACTTTTATTTCTGCGAGTAATATTGTTCTCCACAAACTTGAGTAATGCTCATACTCGTTGTTAACGTATCTATGCCGTGCAAATTATGTAGAATGCCCGGAAACCTCGGCAATACATTTTGTTTCTATAGCAATAACATTGTTACCGACATTGTTCTTGTGAAATGAGTAAAGCCCTACCATATTGTATCTAAGCCACTGTAAGAACTTTTTTCAAAGACAGGCTTTCAATGTATATAGCCGAGGGCTGGGTATATTCGACCTTCGTCCTCTTGGTAGGATTCCACAACGAATTAATAAGGGCTCGGCTTACTGTTTGAGTTCACTGGAAGACCCCAAAAAGGTACTTTAGCCGATACATTGTTCGAAGTAGATCTAATCGAGTACGACATAAAGGGTTGACCCAATTGACTAGAAAAATGACCTGTTTTTTTGCGGCGATAGACCACAATTTTTATTGAGAACATTGTAAAAAAAAAATAATACATCATCCCGTATTTTCCCTTAGTACATGGAAATATGGAAGAACAGTTTTTAAATTAGCATTCATAAAATGTTGTTACCTGAACTAAATGTGGATCAAACTAAGATAAAGGACTGGTGTTCAGAACTCTCCTGGAGTTTCATTAATTTTAGCTTCAAGTATAAAGTTCCGGGCTTTCTTTCAGACAACTTTTATGTCTATTCTTATTCTTCTATAAGTTACGCGCTAACGCAGAACTTATTTATTACTGAAAATAATACTAACTTGAATAATTAAGTGCAGTCATGTACATTGGCTTTTTTATGAACTTGTGCGACGACGAAATTTTTCGAACACAGTGATAACTGCGAATGAAAATTATAGTAGACTGGATGTATTTACGTAAGCGATTTACGAAAACGCTCACCCAACCAACTTAGGTAAAAGAGCAACTATAAAAGAAAAAGAGCTAAATACCTATGTACCTACTTATTGTATTGTGAAGTTTATTTCTTTAACTGCTGTTGTAATATAACCTTACACTTAGAACTTAGGTACACTATTTCTTAGTCAATCCCAAAAAGTGTTTGTACATAATCTATATTTGTGAAAGAGACGTATTAGTGAAATTAATTAGAAAGTAGAAAGAAATGTGTCAATAAGATTTTTCTACCAAACTTTGTAAATATTAAGTTTAATTTATAGATTTTTCAGTTGTTATCATTGTTAAATATGTAAGTGTTAAGTAGCCATGTTTTATGTATGTATGTCTTTAACATGACTGTATCAAATGTGTTAGGTACTCCCATGAACGTGAAAATGACGAAAACCGTTTTGTGTGAATGTCGATAAGTTTTAACTGTTGTCCCCCAGGGCATCCGTCCCAAATTTCGACAGTTTGCCAACCGCATTTAATGTACCAATATATTTGAGTATATGGATATATAACCGCACGGTGGAAAATTGAGAATCTGTAATACAAAATCAATGCTTTCTGTGTATCTATCGCGATGGAGAACGTAAGAAGATTACTTTTAGAAAATTGGATTTCTTAACTTGTCAATATTCATGTCATAAATATTTTGAATCGAGGCGTGATTTTTTTTAGATTTATATTTAAATGACGTTCTATGAGTATCTAAATTGGTACATAGCAACGAAATATACAACATTTTCCATTAAATATAAACCAAATTCTGCCTGTAAACAAACAAAAATACTGTCTCTTAAGACAGTAATAGTACAGTATAGTAGTAGATAGGTACTTTATTACGAAATGGGAATGACAACCTTTGTTGGTAACAGATCTCATCCGAAAACAGTAACAGCTGTGAGCATAATTAACGAAACAATTAAGTTATTTCAAAGTACTTTCCTAAACGTTGCTACCTACTTACAATTTTTGTTTATTTTGGTTTAAATACTTAATGACGTTCATATATTCAGGGTCCCTGCCAGCAGCCCTGCATTTGTACTTGTCATTCCGTTTCATATGATACATATTTAAGGTTGTAAAGCGGACGGCTCGCATATGTCACGTTATCACGAAGGTTAGACGAAATACTTGAATGAATATATCATGAATATTCTGTTTCAACTCATGTGTACACATTGTCTGTAAATAATTATATCTTCGTATTCAATTGTACCAATAAATATTATATGCACATGCTGTAGAATATCACCAAATAATAACGTATCAAGTACATTAAATGATTAAAGAAAATGATTTTACAAGATTGTATTAAAATTTTAACTCTACAAACCTATATGTATTTGTAAACTGTAAACCATTTCAAAAGGTTAGAATCACTTTATTAGATTCTATTATTGAATGGTTTGATAGTCCTCTGGGATTTCCTCTCACAGTACTTACACAGAGTAAGGGTACGACGCGTAACGTAATGTAAGTATATTGAGGGTCGACGCCATATTCTACGATGTAAATCATTGTAAATCGACCCTCGAATTGAAATGTATTGTAGAAACCAAGTACCAACCAATTATGTGTAAATGACTGTGAATTGTGTACTGTAGCTGTTAATATGTTCGTGTAACAAATGATGTTGTAAATAAAGATGATCAATATTTTTATTAATTTCGCCTTTTATTACGAAGTTTCATACTTACCTTAACAATTACTATATTTTTTATAACACACCTATTTAAATCCTACTTCGGTTTTCACGATTTTTTACTCAGAATATGTGAAAAACTTGTTATGAAAAGTGACTCAGTTGAATAGTGAATGCATTTACGACTTTGACATCAGGCGATAAGGTGCATACTTGCATATAAAACTATCGTCAGATTTTGTGTAATTCTCGCGGGTAACCAACAAAATATTTCGCGTTTCGAAAAACAGTGATACATCATAATCAACTTTTCTATCTCCTGGCTTCGCATAGTTTCATTTATTTATTGTTTCCCCGGGTCTCATAACAGTGTGTTTTTTAATTGAAATATTTGATAAACTGTTTGCAGTTGGACTAACTTCATAGCTAATGAAAAAATATAGTTGTTTTAAATCAATTTTGGTGACTTTATTTACTCGTGAGTTACATTATTTTAGTTTTACTCAAAATATTATATCTCATTTTAAAAATGTTCTCCTCACTAAATGCTCACTTTTAGATTTATTACTGTCGGAACACAAATCCTTAGAAACTGGAACGTGTATGTCGGTTTGTGAAAAGCCCCATTTTGTAAGCATCCATTTTGTTTCGTATAAATAAATCACGCAGTCAAGATAAACAACACCTTTCAAGGGGGTTAAGGAATTTTGTAACATTTATAGACATCATCATCATCATCCTCCGAGCCTTTTCCCAATCATGTTGGGGTCGGCTTCCAGTCTAACCGGATTCAGCTGAGTACCAGTGCTTTACAAGAAGCGACTGCCTATCTGACCTCCTCAACCCAGTTGCCTGGGCAACCCGATACCCCTTGGTTAGACTGGTGTCAGACTTACTGGCTTCTGACTACCCGTAACGACTGCCAAGGATGTTCAATGACAGCCGGGACCTACAGTTTAACGCGCCATCCGAAACACAGCCAATGGTGTCTAAGATATACTTAGAAAGTACATACAAACTTAGAAAAGTTGCATTGGTACTTGCCTGACCTGGGATCGAACCCGCGCCCTCGTACTTGAGAGGTTGGTCCTTTACCCACTAGGCCACCACGACGTTTAATAGGCAAATATTGCATTTTTGGATTATATCTTGTAGAGAGTTTAAAATTATTATTCCTTCATCTTCAGTATTATTTACAAAATAATTACCTATATGCGAATACGAGCTCGATATTACCTTGAGCAGTTATTGCCAATTCCTATACAAGGTGTTGATTTGCATTTGTGCCATACTTCAGGAGGAGGACATAAAATACGTAAATAATCGATTGGAATTACAGTTAACGGGAAATAGTTAATATGCGCTGCTTTTTATGTCATTGTAATGTCATAGTATTTCAGAAATAATCCAATTTTATAAATGAAATTCATGAGTGATCGTTGCGTATGCTTTGTGTTTGCGTTTGTGTGAGGGCGCAGCACAGTTTTGAGGCCAGTAACGCACGCGCCGAGTTTGAAAACGGGTAGGTGGCGTTGACGAATTTCCGAAAAAAAAAAAATTTTTCGTACCCATTTTTTGTTGATTTGGGTTGAGAATCATTAGTATAATTACATCCTTGACTATGGCACGGATGCAAATCAACAGCTTGTATAACGACTCAGTCGTTCCAATAGCCATTGAATTTGCATTAATATTCCTATAGAGGTAGTAACGGTCATGTGAACATAAACATTTGTTTCAGTAGATTCCAGAATTTAGAATAACATTTCCCATTGGAGCGTAGACGAGTCACAACGAAAACAATGTCTTAAAAAGTTCGGTGAAATCCTGAATTAAACATCAGCACATCAGTTTTATTGAGGGAAAGATAATATTTACCTGACTAATACTGTTTGTTTTAACGGTCGCCGTTCGAACTTTTTGTTCATCATTATCTGAACAGAGGCAGCTACATAGGTACTACTAAGGACGCTTTGTGGGGCCAAAGTGGCGAGAATTGATGAAGAAACAACCAAATTTTTTATCTCCACACAAGAAACAACATTCTGTGCGAAATTATGGACATTTACTATTTCGGTATCGATAAGCAAAAAATGAAGTGGAAACTTCACGAATCTACGCGATGAGTTCAGCTCTCTGCCGATAATGTTTATAATGGCTCCCGATAAACTTGGGAACGAAATAAGATGTGTGGGCGTCGCTTCTGAAGTGAAAACGTTTCTTTTAATAAAAGCATCAATTACGTTGAATGTGCCGTACATCGATTTGTGGATTTGGTAAAATACTGGATGGATTTAGGTAAGTATTACGTTAAAATACACGGTATATACCCATGCAACTGGGACATTACATATGCATGGAATCATGATTCGTTGTATCGACGGGATATCGACCGTGATGTTACCCGACTACATTAAAAGGGAGGTTTGTGAGTTTCATTACAGTTGTAGGTATAATTATTTTGATCGACTTCTGTTACAAAGAAAAGATTCGTCTTAACAAAAACTTTAGTTTGATTAGATTTCAGTTTCATGTGTGCGTGCGCCATATTTATTTTGGGTTCACAACCAATGTTTACAAATACGTATTAGCAAAACTTATGAATACTAAATATGTTCATGTATGCAAAAGCAGTTAGATAAACTTTAAGCTATAAGAAAAAAATATCAACATAATTATATGTATATTTCTTTACTGCAACGTTCATAAATTCGGAGATTAAAAATTGTATGACTGACTCTGAATCATTTCATCTTTTTCTGTGCAAATGTTATTAAATTGCTGCTATATTTCAGTCAGTTATGTCACACAATAGCGTCTGGTAGCTGATACAATTCCTAGCAATTAGATTTTTTTCTTTTCCGCAGTCTCCGAGATTAAACTGGGTGCGGATTAATCCGGAAATTATCCTCGACGATCTTCAACAAGTCGCATGTCCTTCTCTCGCTATTTCTCAGTAAAAAATAATTTATCAAAATAAGTAATTTTTGCATAGATACTACAGGAATTAAAATCATCAGTGTGTTCTTTGAGCAGACATTAATTTCATTTTTAATTTTTTGAGCAAATTTGTAACCTAGCGAGAAGTACTTAGTTCCGGACACCGCCGGGCAGTCTATAGTTTGATAAAGGTAAAGATATATGTATATAGTCATTATAAGGCTTCGTATTGTCAAAGTTTCCATCATTTGTGTAATTACTAAGAAATCTAATATTATCTGCGATTAGATTTGAAATCACGAAGGAGTAAATTAAACAGGATAATAATTAGAACGCCTCATGTTTTAGGTTGATATCGTTGTAAAGGTTGTAATTTTTATGCTTGACTCTCATCAAATTATATCTATGTAATATGATTCCACATAATTTTAATATTCCTTTTGCATCAACATTGAGGCTCACGGCTTCATTTAAAAAATAAGGTATCATTCCCCTTTCATTATATCCCACGCAAACACATATTTTTGCACGAATATTCATATGAATTTTTCACCATTCATTAAATGGATCTTTTTCGGACCCAGCAGAGAAATTAGAAGTCTTTGCTTAGTGATTTTTTGGACACAATTTAATATTTCTGCTATGCAAAATACGCATCCACATTTCATCATGATTTAGCTCCCAAAAGTGATCTTCTCGCAGAATTAAATCCAGCTTCAAGACTCGACATAAAATTCCTCATGGAAAACCATAGCGCTAAACAAAATATTATAAACAATCAAAATGCCATGTAGAGGGGAAGCTGAGAGCAACATTAACTTTATTTGTTACAATTTTGATGACGTATTCAACATACACCAAGCTATGTAAATATAGATATACCTTTGCTGTAAGGCCTCTCCTTTGCTTGAGAAAACAAAAGACGTGAGTAGGCAAAGCCTGACTGAATAGCCACTTAAGTAATCCTCAGGTTATATTAGATAAACAAGGAGTCACCTTTTATTGTGTTAAGAAAATTCGCGTAGTCAGCATGTTCCCAACATCATTATTATGTTAACTGTTAATTGTTTTGTAACGAACATAAATATTAAATTGCTCCCAGTCAAAGTTGGAAGTGATTAGCGGAATTAATTTAAAAACTTTTGTAACAATGGATTTCGTCTCTTGAACGAATAACTTAACATTTGTTGGTACAAAAGTGACAATTCTAATTTTATAACAGAGTCCTAACGTTAAGGGTCTAATAACATTATAGAAATTCAGGTTTAAAATCAATTAATATAAATGCTACAGCTGAGGATTTTGTATTAGGTATTGCTATGATACACTCAAAAATTACTGGATGCATAGAACCTATTATAATTTTAGGTACTACATATATTACTTTCCATCCCTTGAACTTAGTAGTTCGACTACGAGTATATAATGTTGATATCTCCATAGATAATCTGACCACAATTTCATCCACAGTGATCAGGGCCAGTAAGATTCCCAAGGGATCATGGTATGATTGGCTATTTAATTTGTCACTGTCACCCCGTCGACACATACATATAGCTACTGGGAAATGATGGCCGAAAATATCCAGACACCAAATACTTACGCCACCTAAATCAGTACACCATTGTCACGTAGTATTACAGAACAGTTTAAAAGCAGGACTTCCGAACTTTGTAAACTATTTCTAATTTAGGCGTTTTTCGTCCATTTTCCAATTAACAAAGAAAAATATTGGCCTCTTTTGTTTATTTTCCTCATTTTAACTTTAGCTAAAGACCGTGAAGTTTTGGATGTTGAAACTTATCTACATACCTACCTATACCTGGTGAGATCGTATCTCAGTTGTTAATCAAAGAAAGCAGAATTTTAATGGTGATTTGTTGTGAGCTTGGAGATGAATGATCTGTATATGAAGATAAAGAACAGAAGGTGAACTATAAGTTTACCTTATAGACTTTAAAGGTACCTTTAGAAGAACAAACACACAAGAACTTTGATTTCAAAGCAAATAGAATCAATAGTTTATAAGGACTCGGGGAGTCTAGGTCGTGGAGTGGAGAGTCTAGGCATTATTAAACTTCTAGGTAACTTTAATGATTAAATATCCAATACCACTGTGAGGTTACTCGTTGTTTATGAGAATCCTTCAAGTTTATGAAGACCTGTGCTTAAAGTTAGGTTGGATATATGTCATCACGGGTTTTACCTTATTTATGCGACTGGACAGCTCCGGATAGTACTTCAGACTGCCACCATTTATTGCTATCTCTAAGGCCAGACACTAATAAATCTGTCAAATTCTATAAAATAAAGGACTTAAAAAATATTACAAATGCAACAAAGCTTTGTCACCAATGTAACACTAGTATAACGAAAATGCTTGCAACAACATTTATTTTCAAATCATAATAAACGTGTCATCTGTGTATGGTCGGATGGGACCTTCATAAATTCAACTTTTTGAACTGGCAAATGTTTCATTCCAGAATAGATGAGCCCTTACTCCCGAGGGCTCCAAAACTAAAGTAAAAGTGTATCCTTGGTTATGAAATGGACTGTGTGGTACACGGAAATTGTGTGGGATACACTAAAACAACACAGTTTACTCACGAATCTACGAAGTAATGTTATATTGTGAATGTTCTCTTGCACTTTATCAGGACCTTGACCTTAGATGACTGCTTCCTTAGAACGTAATCAAGTTCCAGCAAGATTGAATGGATTATAGGATTTGGGGTGCAATTGCCCATTAAATTATACGAGCGTCAGGGAGCATTGTGCTCGACATAATTTTTGGCACAGCTGTTTAGGGTGAACTGTTGGAGAAAAATGTGATATTGAAAGGAATCCCGACTATCTGTCAAAGCACATAGCTTTGAGCGCCACTCTGCTTTGTATGTGATAAATTGTAATTATAACGTTATCATCATGGACCCAAATGGCTTCACCGTCGTAAAATTTAAATGTGCTGCTATTAAAGGGATTCTTAAGGCCATCTGAAGTAATAAGGTTATGGTGGTATTTTATGGGCGTCGTATGAACTATTGAAATGATGACATTTATATCTCAGCTATATGTATACCCCCCAGCGGGGCCCAGCAGGGCCAAGGCCTGCCGGGGCTGCGGGTTGTTCGAAAGAGATACCGCGGCCCTGGTACATAAAAGGCCTATGACGGAACACGACGATTTTAGTCAGTAAGAGTCTGACACTCCCTCACCGCTGCTAACCCACAGCGGGAGGGGTCATTTGATGATTTTACGTCGTTAAAAAAAAAAAAAGCTATATGTATACCAAGCTTTCAATTTTAACACATTTTACGTTTAATTTATAAAATCATCAAATTATGACTCCTCTGGCTGTGGGCGACGCAGTAGGAGAGAATTTCAGACTTTTACTGTCTGAAATCCAGCTGTGTTTTATCGAGTTGATCTTATCTTCAAAATTATTGCCTTGTAGATAAATTTTAATAATACATTAGGAACTCAACAGTGTATAGTAATGTTTAGATAACACATCAAATGTTCTATTTCAGCGTTGAGGGTGCAAGCGATCGCGAAAGATAAATATTAGTTGAGAATTTCAATTAAGGCATGGTTTTGATATAACTACTGAGTTAATAATGGTTCTACATTATTATACAATCAACATGGTTACTAAGGCATTTGGTACTACAAAAGCTATTCGAAACGAGGAACCATTCAAATGGTGTATCTATGGACTATAAACACTAAAGATACTTAGTAATTATTACCGTGCTAAGGGCTAGATGCAATATTTGACAGTTAACAGTCGGTACCCAAGGGACACTACAATATACAGGACAGGATAAGCGTTTTGCGATAAATAGCAAGACGGGTTAAAAAGCTGGCTTGTTGACCTGATTAACTATTTTCTTGCATCTGACCCTTGATTACGATTGTCATGGTTGGAAAGTATTTTGTTCAGTTCCTTTCACACAGATAAGTAAGTATGGGAGTGTAGGAGCTTCCATTTAGGGTTGGCATCGAGAAAACAACCATTATGACGATCAAACGACAACGGGTGCGTATAATTGTTAAACGTTGTTTTATGTAGATTTTATAACGGTAATGAATATGTAAAGCGGAATCCTCGAGTATACAGACGTTCAAGACTCAGAAATCAAAAATAGCATAGCTCGTCTTGAGATGACGAAGAGAAAGAGATATTTTTATTACACTAATGGCGGACATATTATGAGGATTTTAGGTCGTAAAGGCTCCCCGCCGACACATAACAATATCATCGCCATCATATTTCGCTGTTGAAGGCGTCATCATATTTTTATGTCACGCTTCTGATATTCCATTAAAATGTATAGATTCAATAACATTATGATGGGTCACCTGCGAAATATTGCGTACAATCTACAATGGTGACAGATATGAATTCATAGGAGATATGGACACATATTTCTCTGGAAATGATAATAAGGATCTTTTACAAATTACGTTTTGTTTGATATGGAGTTTAAAATTGTTTCATGTACTGATTATAAGTAAGTAATTTAGAGATTGCAAACTGTTGTGGCTTATGTTTTTGGTTTCAATTTCCAGGTCCTCAATTCCAAGTGAAGTAGGTATGCGATTTAGTGAATGGCATGACGCCAAGATTTCCAATTCAAGCTAACTCTAATAAGTGATTTAAGATTGTGGTTACTTAATGTTTGTCCGTCACCCGTATAAGTAGACAAAATAAGTGGCGGTAATTTATCATCATTAATCTATCTCGTACCGCCATAGGCATTATCCCAGGCTCAGTCGCCAACGCCCATTTTGTAGGTTTGCTTGCGAATCTAGAGTGGGCGGACTTAAATGAAAGTACGGGCTGTATTTGTGATACGTAATAGTGTTCCAGATTCCGGACAGATATGAACTTGTACTGGACAAACATGGAAAATGGACGGATTTCTGATGCGCACTGAAAATTGATTGAATATTCTTTAAAAGCAGGTATGTAACGTTGTATTTTTAGATGAGAGAACGCGAGTCTGTTAATTAATACTTTTGTAAACCAATTGTTAAGAGAATTTTCTGGTGCTTGCATTATGGAAATGATGGTCTATAAGAATCTATGATATTTGGCATTGTATTGGGTTCCTCCATTTACAAGAAATGAGTATCTATAGAATTTTAGTAGGCGTGTACTAACATGTCCTCGCAGTTTCATCAAAATCAATTCAGTACTTATTGCTAGAAATCCTTCTTAAAACTTTCGCGTTTATAATATTAGTAGGGTTAAGTCGTCCGGAACAACTATAAATCACTGAATCTTTAGCCTTAAGAACCTGTTATGTACCTCTAGGTTAGGAGACAGAGACTTCACAAGACCACTACCTACTATAAATTTCATAGAAAATGTACACGAATTTCGCGTTGATATTTCAGTACAAAGGGAATTTGCAAAGGGTGTCAACCGAGATTAGATTTTTAATGAGAAGCTATTATTCTTGCTTCATTGCTTTGCACACAACATTAATTTTCTAGTTCGTCAAACGATGTGTCATGATGAAATTTAAAACCAAAATTATTCGCCGATTAGTTTCAATATTATACTTTTCTACGTAATTATGGTTGGTCGACGCTCGCTCTATTTTCTGGAACGAATTTCTTGACGCTTAGAACGAAATGGAGTGTTCGTCTCGCCACGTTATTAGAAGGTCAATCCTTGAACTGCTCTAATGTGTATTAGTGTCTAATATTAGTCATACTGTTTGATATTGTACAATAACAACTTTGTAAGCGAAGAAATTAGAGTGCAAAACATGCTCGACGACTTACAGGAATGGTGATGGGGATATTTTTACTAAGAAATCACGACTATTGAAGTGATTCATACGCAAGAATGTTTTGTTGTACCTACAGCATATGGATACAGATATAGAATTATGAATTCTGATTAGCTTTTTATCTGAATATGTTTTGAGATAGCTATATCTCCAGCACATTCAGAGACTTTATACCGTAGTCACAATTTGGCCTTTATAGCTTTCTGGCCTTCTTTTCACCGAAAAAGGCCTCCTCAGCATGCATTAATGTAGCTTAAAAATATATACACGTACGAGCATGTTCATTTAAATGGAGTGCTCTGATGGAAAATTATATTTTTTTTCAACCATTCATCCTCCACAATTCAAAGGTTTCTTTGGAAGGGTATATGTTTTTAAAAGGTTTCAAGGATGACTTGTAAGGGATGTAGAGTACCAAAAGTCAGCTAATCAAATCGGGAGCCTTTACGCAGCCTTTCAGTCGAGTCACGTCCGCTTTTGTCAGCCGCCGTCGACGACAGCAGTAAATTATTATTATGACGTCACATAATTTGACTATCCACGCGATTTATTATCTGTATCACAGCTTGCACGATATTTAAGCCGATACAGTTTAATCACTTTGTAGCAAAACAGAAGCTTTCCTGTTGTTTCTTTTATAGTTTGGATTATCTAGACACACGGCAGTGTGTCCGCCAAGTTCGAGCAAAAAAAGCGACGCACCGGCCGTGGGTTATATTACACGAACCATTTCGGGCCAAATTCGACCCCCCTGTAACTCAAAATCTATTTTATTTACGCATATCAAATTTCTAGTATCTGTTGAGACCCCCTCACTTATCTAAAATACAAAATTTCATTAATATACCTGTTGTAGGTCTTGAGATATTGACGTCAGAAAATCGCTATTTTTACTATACACTCACTGACTCACTCATCAAAAACCTAGACCACTTCCAATGGTCGTATTGACTTGAAATTTGGCATGGAGGTAGGTCTTTATGTCAAGGTAAAGGGAAAAATCTGAAAATGGCCAAGTGTGAGTCGGTTTCAAAATAATGAAGTTGTTTTATACCCGGTGTAAATTTATACCCCTAAGGAACTTAAACGAACTAAATTTATCTATATTTATATAATATATCTTCGAATGGTACAAAGGTTTGTATTTAGTCAAAGTAAAGTAAAAATCTGAAAACGGCCAAGTGTGAATCACTTTCGAAAATAACGAATGTGTAACTTTGATCCACGACATAATATATGATAACATGTCATGTCAGTCAGTTGGTAAATATTGTCCATTTAGTTCATCTAGTTCATTTGATGATTACTTGGCAAGTTTTAATAGAAAATTAAATACTTGATTCATTGCGTTTAGTAGGTTTATAACAAGGTGTGTGAAAACTTGCCAAGTAACATCATTAAAAAGTAACTATTTTTAACTGAGGTATGTGTATGGAACTTGGTACTTATTCAGATCTCACTTCTTTTATAGGCGAAGCATTCCCATTTTATCGAACTTGGCAGTCTTTCACATTTTTGTTTTGGGTGGGTCTCTTTTTACTCCGTCAAACATCGCAGATATAACAGTCAGTTTTACTGAAAAATATTTGAGTGTTAAGTTTTTTATTTTTATTCAGTTCCTATCTATTGTATTACTTATTTACAGAAAATACAGGTACACAATAGTCACAAAAATGTAAGGATATTTTAAAACGATTGGTTTTTTGCCTATTCTTTTTGTTTTGTCGAGTCACAAATGTGTACATATGTATTTCAGCATTGATTTTACTATTTTTATTAAAAAATACTATCGACATGCAAAACAAAAGTGATTTATTTGACTTTGTTTATTAATAACTTTGTTAAAAATGATTGGATAAACAATTTAAGTAGAGTGATGTAAATATATAAATTCTTTCTTAAAATACGAGATTGTTCAAGACTGTTCAACATAAGTTACGGCTATATTTCTTCTATGCGACAGCTATCCCATTTATCAATACAACTTGCATATGTATATTCAAGATGATATGATAAACAACGACATGAACAGTAACTTGCGATATTTGAATTAATACGAATACCTACAGCAGAAAACGCGTAAAGAATGGTCGTCACACACCTATGTATCTCAAACTCATTTCTTTAAACTTGGCTGAGTGCAATACAGCACTTTTGAATGGTAAAATTTGCAAAAGCCACCCACCACCTTTCACCAATTTTTGTCGACCATCTGTTTTTTTCAGGAATAAAGAAGTGGCGCAACAAAATCCCCAGCAACACATGATATCAGTCTATCATCAGTTGATTTATGTTGTTATCCCCATATTGACGTTTTAATGTTAAGCCTTATCGACTACTTTCTTAAGTTGTGCAAAGTAAATTAATAGTGTTCGTTCATAATAAAATAAAAAAATACTAACCATAATAACGAGAGTTTCACAAGAAATCTAGAAACTTCATTTTTTACTGATAATTAAATGAAATAACTTATTTTTAAATTCATCGGAAGGTAGGTTTTTTGCCTGGCTCGAACACGTGTAGAATAACAGCCTTTTCTCATTTGCAAATTTTCCGCCTCGGTTTTTCGAGCATTCGAACCGAGCCGAAAGTTCGATAGTGTGAAAGTGCAATTAAAAATTAACATTATTGTAGTTTAGAATAGAGAATACTGCAAGTGCTTCATCGTGTAATTTTTAACAATCCATGTAAAATTTCTGAATGAAAGCTAAGAAGTTTTCAGAACAATAGGTTTGAGCGGCTTGAATACGGGTCAAGTACATCAATGTAAACAGGAATACATTTATTTTACGATGTCACTTCTATCCTTTGATTTAATGGGACCCGTTGTTACGAAGGGAATGTAGGTTTATCCTCGCATGTTTTATGTCGGATGAAGTTTTATGTTTTTCAAATATCCATTTAGTTACAAAAAATATATTGCTATTTAAAAAAAAGAAGGTGTAATATTAGAACTTCCTCAATAATGTTTCTTTTTTAGCGTCCCTGTGGATTGTACTGTACTTTAGATATAAAGTAGGTAAGTGGCAGTATCTGAAACCTAGTATTGGTTAAGAGCTGAAGTGTTAAGCTAAGTAGATAGGTATCATGTGACGGTGAGTTTCACCAACTCGCACGGTTAGTTGATCTTTGATAGATCTTAATGGATCCTACGCTTTGTTCCCTACTTTTGTAGTGTACAGATATAAAAATAAGATTTGACGGTGTTAACACTAAACCTAATAACGTATTGAAGACCAGCTTTGCTGTCAATCAAACTTACAATTAATTTCAACCTTCCTATTAGATTTCAGTCAAACTTATTTCTCAATTCATATAATATTGTTCTTCAGTAACTTTATTATGAAAGGTTTCTATGCGTGGGAGAATAAGTTGATCAGGAGGTAAAACATACATTATATAGAGAACATAAAGTAAATAAAACTGGGAAGAAGTAGGTAAAGTAAAAGCCATACGTACTTATAAGTTGGTTTCCCAAGCAGTTCTTTATCCTGTTGATCGGCGAGAATCAATACTTCAGTGATTGTTATGTCGTAAAACTTTACGACTGTAATTTAGATTTCTTGATAACTTCGTTCTTTTGTACTTTTGGCTGTGCACGTTATAGAATATAAATTAGAATAAAAACAAACTTTATTACAAAGCCACGTTTTGTATTTGATCCCATCTGATTTGGATTAACAAAATAAGCCATGGTTTTTTATGTTCTTAATAATGAGCGAACTAGGTAATTGTGCATCGTTAATATTTTATCATCGTTCTATTTTTAACCCCCGACGCAAAAACGACGGGGTGTTATAAGTTTGACGTGTCTGTGTGTGTGTGTGTGTGTGTGTGTGTGTGTGTGTGTGTATGTGGCATCGTAGCTCCCAAACGGATGATCCGATTGTAATGCGGTTTTTTTTGTTTAAAAGGTATGTCAGTCGGGAGTGTTCTTAGCTATGTTTGGTGGAAATCGGTTCAGGTCTTCAAGGTCATCAGCTCGTTTGCTAGATGTCATAGGAATGTTACATGCTCAGTTTACTTGCAAGCATATGTGGGATCTGAAATTTGAAACACTAATGTCTTTTGGAACCACTGAGCTGGTCTGCTGTTAGGGCACGAAGGTAGGAGACGTAACCCTGAACTGCCTTTTAGTAAACCCATCGAGTTTGGGCTCGTTGAATTTGTCTTGACGAGTTCTCTTCATGTTTCTGATTGACGAGAACCTAATGCTTCAAATGGGATGTGGCGGATGAAACCCTGGAATGCCGGAATGAAACGGATAAACCGATTTATATTTTTGCTGAAAATCTAGAATGTCCAACGGTTAATCTTTATTGTTTCTCAATCTGTGCAATTCTCCCAGAGCCAGTTTGTCATGAGGATTGTTAAACAGCTTCCTTTGGCCGAGATCGCATATAGCGACCCCATCTTAAGATAAAATAAATTAAATAAAAGAAGGAAAAATTAAGGAGCTCCTTTAAAAAGCATGAAATAAAATTAAATTATAAATTTAAAAACCCCGACCCAAAATGATGAATAATTATGACAAAAGGTTAAAACCCTATAAAAGCAAAAATAACTTTTAACACTACGTAAACTAAATTTTGACGTGTCGGGGGACCGCTTTTTACCTTCATAAATACTTACATAAATCAAATGATACCTATCTAATTACAACATTCGTTTTAAAAAAACACGTATCTAAAGTAATGAATTAGAGCGGTCCCCCGACACGACAAAATTTAGTTTACGTAGTGTTAAAAGTTATTTTTTGCTTTTTATAGGGTTTAGCGTTTTTAACCTTTTGTCATAATTATTGCATACTTTTTTTGGGTCGGGGGTTTTTTTAATCATACATTTATCAAACATTTAAACAACTACTAAAACATTAGGTAGCTTTAATTTTACTGGAGCTGTTGATTCCTAACGCAAGAAAAAAACTAATTAGATAAGTAAATAACAGTTAGCAACAGCCACTCTACACTACTTACTAAGTTTTAGCACAGCCACTGTTTCGGTGACAGATAATGAGTTTAACCGACTTCCTGATCCCTTTCAGAAGTTTATCAAGTTGATTATAAATACCAACTATCTGCCGCAACTTTCAACCCTATTAGTCGAATTAGGTAGATGTTCATTCATTTTCAATGCCAAAATGCGGCCACATTACTTGTTTTTAGGTGATTTTGATAGTAACAATTTTCTATGTCATACTACCCGTTTTAGCTATGTATGACAAATCTTGTTTAGCTGCGGTTAACGAGAAATTAACCAACATACAGCCTATAGCATCAAAGTTAAATTGCATATTGGGATAATAGCACAACATACAAGCTAATCATAAATCTTAATAGCATGCGGTGGAGCTGGCCGCTGATTGGCGAGGCTGTATCAATCGACATGACGGATGTTGTGTCATGTGCCAGTGACTGCCGCTAAGGGCGACTGCATCACGATTTACTGAGGCTCATGCAGTACGTATACTTTTATTGATTTTGCGGTTCCACTATTTTTATAAATTTTATACAATATGGGAGAAAAGAAGTTATAAACAGCCTCATTTGAACACACACACATCAGTGCACTATATTTATAAGGTAATAGTATCTATTACGAAGGTAGTTTTCAAACACAAAGAGTGGAGAGATAATTAGATATTGAAAACAGCATCTTAGAATAAATAAAACATTCATGTGATTTTTATTTTATATCTGCCATCATTAACACCTTCCCAATTCCTAACGCGTAATCCATGAATCTGACTTTCAGAGTGGTGAAATATTGAATAGTGTTCGAAGACTACGCCGGGACAGAAATTAAGATGGACGACCAACTTCCAACTTCAATCAGGTCAGCTTATGTATAATTAAGTGGACCGGTACACTTTAAGTGGTCTATCACTCTTACCTCATTCTACTTAAGCTTTGTGATCAAAATCTTTATTGCGATCGAGTAAAATTTAAAATAATATTAGTATATGCAATATCGTTTTATCTTGACCCAATTATTACATGCTCGAATCAAACAAGAGAGAAAAATCTTCAAACTCTGAAAATAAATAAAAGTTTGGAGGATCAAATGAAGAGAAATTAATTTAGCTTGAATTTCACTGACACTGGTAGGGGAGAGCCGCCGGTCATTTGTAGCTGTCCAACGGCGGAGGTCGGAGGGCACTGAAGCTGTAAGTAATTCGAAAAAAGCATGTTTTTATTACACCATATTCGATATATCAACGCCAGTGTTGACGTCAGCACTTCAATAGTACGACTTTCTATACGCATTGTATGAAACTGCTGCGTAACTTCAAAGAGAAGTTGGATTCCATGATAAATCACTCTCAGTTCAATTTTGTTACGGCGGCCATCCCGCTAGTTATTAACATACTTTATAGTTTTTGTTATGATAGTCAGAAGTTTTAGTTAGATGAAGCTTACATTTTAAGCGTAAGTAAAATTAATGTTGGTACGATTTTGATTTTCAAATAATATTTTCGTAATTATTTGAAGCAATGAAGCACAACTCTTTCAAGTTTCAGAGAATAAAATTGAAGGAATATCAATTACAAAGAAACCTTTGCGATTTATTATCTATCGTTTATTAAACGAGTTTCAGACAAAATAAAATGTTGGACCCAAATTCTAGCATCAACTTTAAACTTTGTTGTAAATTGCAAATACGTAATCATGAAAATATCATAGCATTTAATTCGACAGAGGTCACCTGAAAGATTTTTTTAAAAATTACTGTGATTTAAATTTTTGTTTGGTTTTGCTTTAAAATACTATTTAAATTTTCAAACGAGATATTAATAAAGTAGATAGATTTGTCTGCAGCTTATTTGAAAAGTCTAGCTTTTGCAATATCCTTACCATCGAAAGTTGTAATAATTAGTACGTATCAAAGTTAAGACAGCAGATTAAACAATAAATAATGTTTTGATATTAACTGGAATGCTAAGTCCATCTAGATGATGTTAAGAATGTACATATGTAGGTATCTATATGTCTACATTTTAGTGAAGGTTTCTATTTTCTACTCATAATCAAACAATAACGTATAGGAACTTAATTCATTTTTTATTAATTTCTATCACATACGATCTAGCACATCAGTTACATAATCCTAACACCACAAGCTTCAATATTTTCAATACTGAAGTTTCTACTCATAATCAAACAATTGTATATTGGTACATACTTAATACATTTCTTTTATAATATTTTTTAGCACATAAGATCCACGGCAGTTCCCTGTCCCTGATTCTAACATAACAATAAGCTTCAATATTTTTAATATTGAAGGTTTATAGTTCCTTTACTCATAGTCAAACAAATTATGTGTACTTAACACATTTTTTTAAAATTTCTAGCACATAAGATGTAGCACAGCAGTTATAACATTATTTATCGAATATAATATATCGTGTTCATTACTGAATGACGGCTTATATCTTTATTAAATAACATGTGTACTTGCGCTGCGGTAATTGTCACGCGACATGGGGAAATTCAATTACTTGCCGTGTTATTCTTGTTTCTGAATATAATTAATGTCATCACACTTTAGAGTCAATTTTCAATGGTTTTAACTTTGTTTGCGACATTCGTGGTACACGTTTCCGTCTGCACCTTACCTCGTAGTCAACGTTGAGGTCTAAACTTGCGGATTTGTATAATCTTATCATTTCCTGCTCTGGTGGTATATAATGGGGGACACTCTGTATTTTTTCCACTTTCAAAGAGCTAATCAGCTGTGTGAACGAAGACCTCAACTGACTAAATTTGCTACATGTTGGTTGGTCGTAATAATTTTTTTCCCGAAACTTCCAGTGTTGGAGAGCTGCAATTACATCGCGATGTTGTTTGCATATTTTTAACTTCATTGTCCTAGTAGTAGCATCCTTTTTAACCGCCATCAAACTACCGCCAGTGCCACGATCAGCGCGACGCGTGGACGAGATGCTGGTGTACTTGTTTTGTTTACCGTAAAATGTCCCTCGACACTGAATTGATGCGTGTCGGTTTGTGAATATTCCACTTCCTACTTGAACGTTTACAGACGAACAATCTGGTTGCTTGGGTTTTCTGGAAAATGGAGAATTTGAAGTATCAGCCAGTTCGATACATCTCACGTTGCTGCAGACAACTGAAGTTGATGTTGGCACCTCTTCAGCGTGAGTAATTTCTTCCTGAGATGTTCTGAATAAACGTTGTCGTAATTCATGAAATATAGCTGCTGAAGGGTCATTAACTAGTTTGCCAATGCTCCAGAGAAACTGCGTCATGTGGCCTAGATTATTTTTACCACTTATTTCACATAAATTTTACAATTTTGCAATTATTTTCCAAGAGGTTATATTGTCAAAATTATTAATACATCTGTCAAAATTTTATTGATCATAGCGGATCATAGGTCCAATAAAGAGGTTAAATAGAGTTATCTAGAGCCCAGCAAAAAGCAAAGCATACACTTGATGCAAGCAAAAATTATGCCGTTGAAAATAATTCATTCGACAGCTTGACGTTCTCAGGCTAGATTCGTAGGCCTACACATTGTATTAATTTATTTATGAAAATATACATAACTTTTCAGAACTGTGAATAAACTCTGAAATTACAAGGTGAAACATTGGTGAAAAGCCGTCTAATAATGTTTCTCGCTGATTTATCCAAGTGGTGAGGAAAATATTGGAATTATTGCAGTCCACTGATTTGGAATACTCAATTTATTACTTCACAGACAGCTACTAAACACACTTATAACAGTTATATTTTGGAAAAGATTTCCATGAGTTTATTTTGTTAGCAAGAGTATTGGAATTGGAATCAATAAGAGGAACATAGGTAAGTTTGAAAATAAGGTATAACAATCCGGAGATTACGGCGGAATCGTAGCCGGTAATGCTAAAGATAAGGTTTTATTGGAAATACAATTGAGATAGTAATGTTGTGATTCTCTTCGGGCTCCGCTTAACCGAAATACTTCCTAAGTAACCACAATACACTACTAAAAACAAAGAATGTATTCAAAACGGCACAGATAATACATATTTATAAGAACGGAAGTTTGGAATAAATATGTCAAATAGCCTGCTTTGTACTTGTACAGAAATGTTACACCGGATATTGTTCTAAAGTTGAAGAATTTTGGATTTGAATCGCAAAAGGGGTATTCAGTCCGTAAAGAGTGATTCTCCCAATCCAAATACATATTTCCGATACGAAACATTTGCGGCTTTCAAAATCAGTTGCCCTATTTGTCTTTTCCGTTTCAAATGACTCAATTCATTTCATCCCTACAGTTTGGGGCTTTTTATACTTTTAGTAGAAATGTCAGCTTTTAGTATTTTTAGATCAGATGTTGTAAATAGCTACTTAGTTTTTCTCGAATTTTACCTCCATTCTTTAAATCTATTAAGCAAAAAATGTCATATCGATATGGCAGTCTATTTTATTGATTCAATGGAACGCCTTTTTCATACGCTCGACAGGTGCAAATCATAAAGCCTCATCAAGATTCGTAGAATGCAATGTACTAAATTGCACCTGTCTACTGGTCAATGTCATTTCTACCAAACACATGATTGACGCGTTTGACATCACCTTTTGTCGCCTTTTCTTCCCCGTCACGTTGTTCCTTGCACCATTTTTAACACAGACTTTCAATCTTCGTTCAATCTTATGACTTCTACGACAGCTGACTTCGAGCACAACAATGTTATTGTCAGGCCTCTGCTTCATTAATGTTCTGCGAAAGCATAGTATTTTTTCTACTTTTATTTAATTCTGAATAATTGGAACATAGGTATGAAAAAATAATAATCTACTCGGGTTATATTATAGTGAATTTTCTCATTAGATGATACTCATTTAGGTAGACGTTTAGTGAATCCGCTTTTGCCCAAAAGTTTTATAAATATACTCACTTGCACATTCATAATAATAATATTAAAAGCTTCTATTTTCGATTTGACTTAAAAAAAAATCGACGGAATTATTAAAATATGTACCTACTACATATGCAGAAACATGGCGTTGATATAACAATTTCTTCGCAGCGTTTTTGTGTTATTAAGAATTTGGTATGAAAAAGTATTGAGTAAATATTTTAATAATTACTTTCCAGGTGTTAAATTATCAGGTCCCACAGTCTACGTATTTTCACGATTAAGCTGAAATTAGAAAATCATCTGTAACGATCACGAAATATTATTTTGCCTGGAACACATTCATACATTTCATTTTTATATGAGAACAGATTTTAGTGTTTCTTTTAATATTTTCACGTAGGAAAATTTATTTTTTGTAAGTGGTAGAAATATTATGTAACAAAATGAAAAATTACATTGTATAATATTGGATTATTAAGGGTCCAGACATCGCGTCCAAATTCATGCTCTGCCTCTGACGTAGGCTTTAATTACGGAATTCAATTTGGCGTGTGACGTTTTTGTCGTAAAATTAAAAAGTATAATCAGATTCGGCGAATATCAAAACCTTTCGAAGACTACCTAACATTTTTGTCTGTATATACTTATTTAAAAATAAACATAATCCCAGCGATACTGGTTTATAATAAAAATTGGTTTGTATATTTTCAATAGGCAAATCCTACCTTACAGGTGTTGTGGAGCAGATGTGTAACATAATCTTTAGAAAGGTCGGATATCTCGAGAGCTCATAAAATTTCGCCTCACCGAAAGGTTGTTCGACTTTTCTAGAATTATTATATCGCTTCTGCAGCAGAATATATTTATGAATTTTTACATTCACTCGATTAAAAGACCAACCGTGAAAGTTCGAAGGTAACTATTTTCTATACGAAACTGGATGAGATTTAGTTTTAGATTTTAAATTACAGTCTCTAAAATTTCCTACGTGTTGCTGGAAATTGCCTGGCGACTGCTGCGAGGAAAATATTCGCTTGTCAATCTATAATGAATTCTCGACGCTCTATTCCAGTCATCGTTGCACTCCTATTTTATACCTGTGTTCCTTTCTACGTATGTACTATAAGTACGCAACAGTTTGTCTTTACGTAAGCAGGTAATGACGTTTTTATTATTTACCAGAAATTGCATTTCAAAGGTAAAGAAGGAAAGTTAACAAAGAAAAAATAATTTTTCAATTAGCAGACTGATTGGGTTTATAAAACAAAATATTGATTGAGAAAGTGTTCGGAGAGAGGCCATGTGATGCCAAAACTTTGGATGTAAACAATTTTGGATCAAATTACGTTCACACTTAGTTTCTGACTAATTGCTTAAGTTGACATTGTTTGCTGGAGTACAATAGCGCTTGGAAAATACACAAATTTTCCATTTTAAACAAAGCTTTCACTCAACTAGATTCTTATTTAAATTTTGAGTGCTGTCGCTGTTAAAGTTTTATAAAAAGTTTCGGTGTTTTGATTCCGCGGCGGTGCGGAGAACATATTATTTCGAGCTCTACTTTCATTACATACTTTTAGTTACATTGAAGTACGTCGAGTTTCAAATATGTTTACTGGCGGATCTGTTTCATGCTGACGGTTACACGGTCGTGATAGATACCTATAGCTGTGGGAGACCAATCAATCATTGCTGAAGCACTTGCGTGGGCTCTGCGGCACGTCCGTTAAGCTTTGCTACAGAGACACGCCACGGCTCAGAGATGAAGCTAAGCGGGAAATAACAGCCTCTTACACTGGTCGACGTTCGTTGCATATTGACGGCTAAGAGCTCGAGATATCTTGGATAATGATGAGGGCTTGGATTAATGCCAAATCTCTTCACATTTATGGGAGATCAGGAGACTGAGGTTTGTGCGAATGTGCATATGTCGACATTATTATGATTGCGTCGAATCGCTAGATATACTTAGGTAGGTACACTTTATTGAGCGTAATGATATTTTTTGAATTGAAATGTAAACAAAATACTTCGTGTGTCATGTCCTAGCAAAATTGCTAGGTATTTTAACATAAGTGATACAACATATAGGTGTAAAAGTTTTATTTTCTGCTATTTTAGATAATCCATCGGCCCACGCTAAGCCTACGTGGGTAGATCCATTAAATACGTTTTAAGGTGGGTACTGTAAGCTCACACGTGTAAAAGAAGAGGTTCAATTAAAAGTCTATCAGGCAACATCACCACTATTTATCAATCTATTACGCTGATTAAGGCATGTATGTATGTATGTATGTATATGCATATACTGCGGTTTATTTCATGGTTTACTTTGCAGTCATTGAGGACAAAAATGATCTAAGAATACAATAGTATTTACCAAATGCAAAACTGACTCATATTTTTTTATTTTAAGGACTGAAGATGTAAGGCATTTCAAACAGACATGTGTTATTGATATAATAATATTGCTTTAAATTGCTTAGAATTTTCGAGAGTGGGAGGAACCTTAATATAAGTTGAGAGACTTTAATATTAGATACTTCACAACTTAGCAAGTTATAACTCTGTTACTGGGACTTTCTTACTAATGTCTTATGTGTTTAACAAGGTTTTGGAGTCTAGCCTATTACAGTTCTAAACTAATCTGTACTTATAATGCAAGTATCCAGCTTTTCTATATTAACTATATATTGTCTAGTCATTGCTTCTTTGCTCTTTTCCAGTAAGTATCTGGTGTACCTGTTAATTCCCGGAAGCTTAGAATCTTGCCAAGACTCTTCTAATTAATTATCTTCACCAGTTATATGTATAGGCAACTTAAGACATCATGCACCTGTATTACGAGTACGAGTACGTTACGAGTATGTACGAGTGCACTTGTATTCACAGAATTGAAATTGATGGTCCTAGATGAAGCGTAGGTAGGTACCTATATGGAAAACCGAGAATATGTAAGTACCTATGAGACTTGAGCAAGAAAATAAGAGAGAACATTACCAAAAAAAAAAATACGTTTCTGCGTAACTTCAATTGAAATAAAAAATATTTTTTAAGCGTTCGAACTTTTTCACAGTCTAGTCCACTCCAAAAATATCGACCGTTAGTTTAGGTATTTATAAAAAGTGCGATTTGGGTCGTTCTCCTTTTTGCGGCGGCCCTTTGTCGGTGCCCTAGGGCGCACTTCCGTGGCAGTCAACATATGTACCGTTTTATTGTGCTGTGTCAGACATGAACTTAATATATTACGACTGAGCTGTACCTTACTTTATATTTGACGTTTACTGCTCGTAAAATTTTACTACAATGGGAGAATCATAAGGTAGCTGCCTACACGTATTACATGTAATCTAATTATACTAGAATTTGTTGGAAATTGATGTGCTAGTTTTTCTGTTAATGAAAAGTGATTGCACGCAAACAAAGAATTCCAAGACTTTTAATTGTGTTAGCACTATATTCATAGGCCGTTTCGTCGTATTACAGGAAAGACCACTCATTTTAGGAAACCTTTTTGGTTACCTTTTCAAACAGGTGTTCAACAAACTTTTAGATTAGATCTGGAAGTAGGTTCGGAGGACTGTACCGACTTTCCATTCCTTCGGATATTGGCAATTACCCCACGCGGCTATTTGAAGGCAAAGATTTCGATTGGACTCGCTCCAAATAGTTCCAATGATATCCTTGTGGTTTTAATTTGCAATTAGATTTCAAACGTGCTGTAGATTTTGGAGAATACCAAATCCCATTCTAGTTACGAATAGGGTTGTCAGAACAAAGAACAGTTTTGAGAATTGATAGTCACTGAATTACGAGACGAACGTGTTGAACACATACATATCGAGCGTTTTATCTCCGTTACTGTTCTCTATTTTTATTAATTCCATCTCAAATAAACTGCTTTCTTCCTACCACCTGTATGCAGATGACCTTCAAATTTACTCGCAAGCCCAATTAGGGGAACTATCCGAAGCTATCGAAAAAATTAATAATGACCTTTCCCAAATAGCTGAGTGGAGCAGGTGCTACGGGCTTCAAATCAACCCGTTAAAAACTCAGCTGATTATCATCGGTAGCTCTCGGATGGTTTCCAAAATTGATTGGTTTCATCTCCCTCAAGTCATGTATGACGGTGTCCAAATACCCTTTAGTACTAAGGTCAAGAACTTGGGTGTATACTTTGATAGTCGAATGTCCTGGGAGCCGCAGATTCAGGAAACCAGTCGACGATTATTTGCCTCTGCAGGATCCTTAAGACGGCTGCGAAATTTCTTACCCATTGCCACAAAAATTGCGCTTGCACAGTCTCTTCTTCTTCCTATTCTTGACTATGCCGATGCCAGCTATCTTGATCTCAGAGAGGACCAGCTGAATAAACTTGAGCGTCTTCAGAATGTTTGTATAAGATTCATATTTGGTTTACGCAAATATGATCATGTGTCAGAATTTCGTGTTAAGCTCAAGTGGCTTCCAATACGACTTCGCCGGAACGCTCACATTCTCTCCTTGCTATATAGTATTCTTTTTCACCCCACGTCCCCTTCTTATCTCAAGAGTCGTTTTCAGTTTGTTTGTGATACGCATTCAAGATCACTCAGGTCATCAGAAAACCTAAAACTTAAGATGCCAGTGCATTCCACGTCATTTTATGACAAATCGTTTGTTGTACAGGCCACTCGTCTGTGGAATGCACTGCCAGTGGCAATAAGGCGAGCGCAGTCGATTGCAGTTTTTAAAAAAATGGTCAAGGATCACTACTTGGCTCTTTGACTACTATCGCTGTATTGTTATTCTTTTTTCTTTTATTCTTCTATCTTACTTTCCGTTTATTGACTATTATTTTTTATTTTTTATTCTTTCTTTTTTTATATATATATCTTTGGTATTTGTCAATTATATATAATCTATATGTATGTACACTGTACACCCCAAACTGCCCGTTTTTCACTGTATCCTACAGATAAACTCCATCCAAAGGTTGTCTGGAAGAAATTGCTATTTAGCAATAAGACCGCCGATTGTACTGTGTTTTTGAATGTCGTGATGTCCTGTGTTGTGTCTTGGTGTACAATAAAGAATAATCTATCTATATCGACTACAGCGCAGTAGTGACTGAAATGCCAATCAACAAATTATAAAGCATAATTTTATTTATCCATTATGGCCCATATAAATATACACAATACTATATATCTATAAAAACTTAAACATACTATAAATATAACAAATAACATGACTAAGAAAAGATTATAAAATGAGTGAAAACTTGGACATACTTGCAGTCTTACACCATAGTATATAGGTTATATTAAAAACATATTTACAACTTATTATAAATATAACGGCGTGATAAATCATTTCGTAGGTAATATAAGTTGAAAATCTGAAATTCCTAAAGCGAGAAAATTTTTAAAATCCAGCTCGGAAGTGTAACCTGAAGATTGGAATGTACCGCACGCACGCTCGTCCCAAATCCAATCTTTTCCTATCTTTGAGTTGCGCATGTCAGTTTCTTTGCCTTCACTGAACATTAATATTTGCATGTTATAGAAAATTTCACATTTCAAACCTATTCCGGCCGAGTAAAATCTAGCCCGGTTGGAAACTCAGACATCGCATAAAGACAAAATAAAATTCTAGAAATAAATTAGAAAAATGTCTTGTATATGTATAAAGAGGAAAACATTCAATACATGTAATATTGAATGTTATATGAGACAAATATAAGAACTAACGAATGTATTTTTAGATATTTTCACGAGAAATATATCCCACCGACATAAATGAACTCATTAAATGCTTCTTGAATAATATTTATGTTATTATTCCGAAAATATACCAAAACATAATTGATATTTTTGGGGGAATATCAGTTTTCCTACCCTGTCTGTCTGCGCCCATCAGTACCATTTATAAAGGTCCTTACATACCTAAATACTGCCATGGAAGTTTTACAGAAAATGACATTTTATGGCGTTGAGTTAATTAAGCTTCAAATTACCCTTGAGTAGAGAGATTACCCAGTGGGGTTCGCCATAACACAAAAATATGAAAATTGTGAGCATTTCTGCAGATTACCACAGGCTTTGCCAATGTCCATCTTCGTTTCAAAATGTGCGATGTTAATACCCACAATACAAACAATTTAGAATTACTGGCAACACTTTTAATCCTACTCCATTTATCTTATTTTATCATATCAACAAACAATATTATGATTAATGGGTCTGCTTCATATATGTATATTAAAATAAATTATTTATAAACTTTCTCTTTATGTAATACATAGATAACTTACTAATGACCAGTAACTTTTAATAGATAGGTCTCACAGTTAAAGCTATAATAGTACAGAGAAAAAGCTAACGTAATCTTATTAAGAATGTCTATTATCTTTTGTTGATTTATAAAAACTTTCTAGAGGTATAAATGTTCTTAAATTCGGCAAAAATGTCTTTAATAGTTTTCTAAACGTCCACAATTTCGTATGAGTTGTACAAAATAAATAATTTCGCTCAGAAATTGTAATCTTTTTCTTGCACCAGTGATCCCGTCTAATTCGGAGCTTTCGCTACTAAATAAATCTGTTACACAGAGGTTTTCGACTGTTAAGCTGGTCTTAACTCAGAATGTTTCGTTGCTCTGTAAAGTCCACTATTATTGTTCAGTTTAAAGGTCACCGAGCGCTCAATTCACGAGATTTTTCCACGGTCCCCGAATTTTGCTGTTCAAGATCTAACAAATGTCTATCATATTGTAGTGAGATACAATTACTAAAGTTTTATGGAAAGATATAATAACGTAAACGTAAAAAAACCGTAAGTGACAATCAATTTATTGCCAAAGTGGAACATTTCTGAAAGAAAATATTGTCATTCCTTTGAATGGTATGTTCATAGCAAAAGATCAGTATATTTACGACACCCATACAGACAGATAGGTACCTACTGATTACTGTAAGTGCAAATAGTGGTGGCGTATTTATTAAATGGCAAAATATTAACAGTAGCTATGACAACGAACGAACTTTTTGATTTATGAAGTAGGTATGTCGCTTCTATTGTACCTTGATATAGGTGTGTAAAAATGTAAAAGTAAACCCGAGAAATTGAAGTTCCTACATAGTTGTGGTGGAAGTTATATTGCCTAAAATTCAATTCTATTTGCCCGTTACACAAATATAAAACTGAACTTTCTTTTCTCACATATCTATTAGTGAAAAGTGTGGAAAGCCTTACGTCAAATTCCATAAGAATAAGGTTTACGGCAAGTTACTCTACGGAGTGACATTTCATAAAGGCTTCAGATCACTTGATAGATTTCGTTTTCAATATTGTAAGTGTCCGCCGCACGAGTTCGACCCGATCAATCTACTCAACGGAAAGTTGGCTCGCGGTTCTAAGGGAAATGCTAATGTTTTTCGTTGTTGCTTTATTTTGTTTAAACTTATTTACAAAGGCAAAAGTATACAGTCATGTGTTTTGATGGATCGAAATTTATATTCTGCTAGTTTACTGTTAAACGGTTTTCATTATGAAGTTGGTTAAATTACGCTTCATTCATTTTCAGGGTGTAGTGCGCAGGTCATTGATCTTACGTTTTTCGGATAATAATTTATGTGTTTAATGTATTCTCATTTTACGTTTTCAATTTATTTTTAACGAATCGTGAAGCTCAACTTAACTGCATTTATGACGTGCAGCGTATCCAAAAACTGATGAATCGAGTAGCAAATGTAATTGAAAACAGATGCTTGTCGAGCGTGCTTTAATAAACAAGAGAGTAATTTTAAAACAATCACTCGTCACCGGCTTATATCGATCAATTTCTCTGTTCATGTTGCATTGGTAACTTAGTTTGAGTTCGTAGTTAGTTAG
Source organism: Helicoverpa armigera (assembly GCF_030705265.1). NCBI lineage: Eukaryota > Metazoa > Arthropoda > Insecta > Lepidoptera > Noctuidae > Helicoverpa > Helicoverpa armigera. The sequence continues at coordinate 7,328,937 of NC_087128.1, forward strand.
ATTGAGCTTGCATATTCGATTGCACAGAATAGCCCTCTGATGAATGCAGAAATTGCCAATGAAAGCTCCATAAGTTTAGTTTAGCCTAAGCCGGAGAAACCATACTAATAGACCACCCTCCATCGTTTTACTGGAACTACTAAGGGCGCTTTCATACTTGCGTATTTTCTGCTCAGTTTTTTTTCGCGCGACAACACTCGGTTCTTGGTGCCGTCCGCGTCAGTGTGTCGCGTGTGCGCATAAACTGGTTACATACGATAAAATCCGCCAGTGAGAAAGCGCTGTAAGAGACAGAGCGACCTTTTATTTATGGCTCTTTCTTACTCACATAAAACTCAGGAATACAGATGTCACTATCGGAGTTAAAAAAAATAACAGTGATTGTTTCACAATTTGGAAGAAATATAAATCTTCATTCATTTATTTCAGGGATATTGGTTTCCGCACTGAGGCTAAATCATTTACAATATTCAGCGGAAGTTTCAATCAAATGAAAACAGAATGGACCTTTCCGAAGTTCGTTGGAATAAATTATTGTGTATTTTTCTTCGTCTGTTTAATGTCTTGTCATATTAGGCTTGTTATATTAGGGAAATTCAAAACAAACTTGCTGAAAGGAAGATTGTTGCTAAAATAGATTATTTGTAAACAATTGTTTCTTTATTGTCCTTATTCTTTTGTTATTGTTCACGAAATGCCATAGCAACATATTGGATTAAATTTAGAGACAAATATGCGACAATCAACACAATACAAGTGAATATAAAGAGACAACTCGATATTGCAAAACCACGTATACGGCATGGAAAAGCCGATAATTAAAATTCCACATTTAATTAAGTGCCGTGGAAAACGTGCTTTTATTTTTTCACCACAGCAACATCGACGCCACATATAATGTAAATTAAATTGCATGCAAAACGTTGTTCTTGAACAAGATTAATTTTCTTTTTACTCTATGTAATTAAATGTTCACATCCTTAATTGGAAAGTTTCCCTACTAAAGTACCTATCATTTTGAACCAAATAAATCGTCTAACGAGGTCTCTCTTATTTTTTTTCGTCTATTTCCAGCCTAAGGTTCCTTTATTTTCTATTCAATTACTTATCCCTTCAATGTATACCCATTTTTAAATTCAGTTATTGTACCTGAAAAGAATAGTACATTGATAAACTAATGATTGAAATGTATCAAACATATAGGTACTCTACGAACCTTCACCATAATAGTGCGTTTGTATATTTTTCCATCGTTAAAAGTGCGATGTCGATATTTATCTATGCGGGCAACGTGTGGACGTCAAAGGGATGTTGGTTCGCATTCTAATGTTTATTTATATCACTAAGAAAAACTATAAATATATTGAAACATGTTTAATTGTAGCTTCGATGAAAATACCGGACAAAATTAACCCAAGGGCAGATAGAATTTGTTTAATTTTAATTGTGTTTCAAATAACTTTTGTAACATCAACATTAGGGTCAGAGATATGTAACACCTGTATTTTGTACTATGTTGTTACCCATGTTTTTCTAGTTGTGTATAAAGCTTTCCAAGAACTCAGACCAAATAACAAAGTAATCGAATGCGACCATATTTATTTCTATTCTCGGGCGAAATTCCAGATGCAATGTTGGCAATTATTGAAAATGAATCATTCATAAAATATTACCATTTATGCATATTTTATGTCTTCCGCAAACAGATTGGCAACCATAGCAATAAAACCACATACCTTAAAATGTTCACAAGAAATATAAAGTTTGTGGAAGGTAACATTGAACCAATAAACAACTCAGTTCCAACTCGTACCTCGTATTACTTACAAAAGCAATCAACATTTCAACAAAGCCTTGTTTTTAATCAACCCTTTAGCAATGTTAATAATAAATGCTGTATTATAATGAACTGCTTATTAATAGAATGATGAGTACTTAGCAGTAGCGACGCAAATCCCGACCTTTTGAAGCGCAGTCGAGTAAAAGCTACGAAGGAAATTAAATAGAAATTTAAAAGCTTCTGGTCAATAGGATTTTTGATGTAAGGCTTTATTATTTACGAGCTTAAATTGACATTACTAGGAAATAACGATGTTTATTATGCGTTCTGGGAATATTTGCGATGGCAAACGCGAGCGCGTAGGTGTCGGCTCAATATTACTTTATTAATTGGTGTGTTTTATATTGATTGGTTCCACAATCTTTAGGATTATTATGGCGGAAAGTTTTTGGAGGAAGTCACGACGTATTAGAGAGCGACGACAACTGTGAAACGAAAAATACTGACTACAGCAGTCGCGAAATAATAAACAAAACTGACAAAAGAGTAGAACAACAAAAGACAGCTTGGTAACATGCAGTACTGAATTGCATGTTTTTACACAGAAGCTACATTGCACAAAATAGTGTGTGAAATGGTGATGGATTACGTATGTATAACTTCTTTCATATTTTCCCAGAACGGTCGGCTGTCTCGAACATATGCTGAGAATGAGCGAAATTATTAACGAGAATAAATTCTGATGATTTTATTAAAATTCTTGTTAAGAATACACTTTTCACTAATAGCTTGATGGCTAAATAAAGTTCACGTAAACGTTGTAATTACTGCGATTATTAAGTAGTAGCCGGTCTCAGGGTAACTACGTTTAATTACAGGACTAAGTTATAATTAAGCTAAATAAGTTATGCTTCAAGTAATTCAGTTCTAGAAAAATATTATTAGTATGTATATAGCTATATAAACTCCGTTTGCGAATAGTATTAATAAAACCGAGCACTCACGAGACGTTCAGGTTACACTTAATTTTTTATTGTATACTTCTATACCTACCATTTATTGCTTGAAGTGTAATAAAATGTGTAATGTAACATTCAGATATTCGGGTCGCTTTATTTGTTTTCATTAATATAGTCACTGAAGCTAAATAAGGTCTTATAGATCGAGCAAGTGCTTAAATGGAGTGAAGATTGCAATTATACATTAGTCTCAAGAATCTAGCCTCCATTTCACAGCAGCCAGTAAATAGACGCATCAATGTAAATAAATAATGAACAATAGGTACTTTCCCATTTTGACGATTCTACAGTAAAAAAGCAATACGAATATTTTTATTAGCGCCATGAAAATGCTTTATTTTCGCATTTGGTTAATTTCAAGTGGCAGGGGCGGTCACTGTTTAGCATAAAAATATTTGTATCAAAAGAGAATTTTTATGAGTTTCTTTGGATCGCGATGTGGTTGCTGTTTTTCGTGAACCATTGTGGCTTTTAAAACGTGAAATGTATCCAGCTACAAAGGCAAAACATCATTAATATTTTACTGGAAGTAAATAATACATAGGTATTTTGTACGCAATCAATCGCAATAAAAATGAAGACTGACGCGGATGCGCATCATAAATTGATTCTACTACCTATGAAAAGTCACAACAGCAAAGAATAAGGACACTACAAAAGTAAGATATAAAAAGATTATGCCGATGTCGTGCAGAGATGACACTGAACACGAGCGGTGATATCAATAAGAGCATACACCTCTAACCTACATTACCGTGATTGCCATACACGGCCGACGGCGAGGGTCAGGCGGCTACTAAGCACTAACAAGCTTATCAATCACCTACACTGTAGTGTTCACTTAATTGGACGCAACTGAGCTTATCATACCTACGCTTACATTGCGGTTACGTACCTACACAGCCTAATATACCAAGAATTGATGACGACAATCCATCAGCGAATAATGCCCATACAATACTAAGATTAGGTACGTAAATAAGTATTTTAAAAGAAAAGTTGTTACGTTTAATAGGCATAATTTTGTATATCAGATTCAGGTGGCCTTCGCAAACGGCGTCAAAGCTTGTCATTAGATTTTGTTTTACGTAGGCCCGGGTTTTAAATTGCCGGCTCGTAAATGCCTTTTTACATTATGCTTGTTTTACATCGCGGAATTTGCTTGAGCCTCGCCTGTGACACAATACTTGTTTGTGGAAGTGACAATCGGGGTGTAAAAACCGACTGACACTTATTATTTTCAATATATTTTTTTTTAATTTTGAAGAGGTTTAAAAAAATTGAAACTTACTTGGTATTTTTAAAGCTTATGCAGGTATTTAACGAGTATGCTCAGGCAATCACGTTTCGTTATTTATTCATTTTAATATATAATTCAGGACTGCTTTTCGTATTTGGTTCTCCAAACAGCAGTGCAGAAATAATAATATTGCAGTGCTTCGGAAATAGAAACTATAAACAGAAATGTGCACTTTAAAATTGATGAAACCTTTTAAATGCAAATGAAATGACTGCCTATCAGTTTATTTTCTCTGAATTCGACACTGTTTGTAAATGTAATAAGCTATTCTTTATTTCTTTGTTAAGAGAAAATGCGTTGACAAAGAGTAGGGAGATTGTTTCGGACCGACTCTAATTGTAAGTCAGTTACCTGATTCGTTTATTGAATGAGCGAGACATTATGAAGGCCTATTTTATTTACTGAGAATTTGTAAAAACCTTGTCAATGTTAACATTTTATTACGGAATCAAAGACCTAGATAGAGATATTGTATTGACACTATCATTGCTATTAGTTGTTTACATATTATACTGAAGGACAAAAATACATAGATATACAAGGAAACGTGTTTGTGTTCAGCATGGATTCAACCTAGTAAATGCTTGGATGGGCTATGAAGGCAGGTAATGCTTCTACCGTTCATCAAACGCGATGGGAGCATTAGTTCACGCTTTGACTCCGCTGAGGATCATAACGCCTTTGTGAGCTACATATGCTTATATAATATTCAATAGATACATATCATATGTATACGATATTTGAGTGTCAGTTCAGTATCTATCTTTTATCGAGAAGATTTGACAAGACACCATTAAAAGTAAACCTAACATTTAAAAAATCGCTGACTCAAATAAAGCCCCTAGTTACACCTATTACTCCGACTGAAAGACGTAAATTTGATTTGCGATCGTTTTTGAGTTGATTCGATACTTTAACTAAAGGCACTCCTAAGCCGTCCCATTACCTAAAAAAGCAACGGAATTACTGCAAAGGTTCTATTTGATTAATTCGTTTTTTTTTTGTATCAGCGATCTGGTTTACTTGTAAAATAGGGATTTATTTAACCCAATTTAGATGGAAACAATCGTAACTGCGATGAAATTGCCGCCACAATTAGCATGAAGTGGTTTTATTTAAGCCTTAATATCAGAATTATTTGTGTAATATTTGCATATGTAACGTACCTATGTAAATAGGTCAGATAAATGTTTTTTAAATAATCATGTCCAATTTCAATAAAACTACATATTAATTGGCGATATTTAGGTCCAACTCCAAGTTGAAGTGGCTGCAAAATATATCGTAATGGAAAAACCAAATCTTTTCTTAGAGAAAATATAGGTGTAGAAGCCAGCAAGTGTTGGAGTGGAGTGTCCTTACAGCTGAAGTGTGAGACCGCCTCATTCAGGCGCGCCATTTTGTCATACTATATCGTCACAATAAAGAACCACGTCTCCTGACACGGCTCATTTTAACGTTACATACTCGTCATAAGGCCACATTTCCCATATTATTATAGCGCTTAAATAAAACGTATACTGCATTATTTTTTTCACATGAAAAGAAGCTTAAAGTAAATAAGAACGTATTACGTTTATTTTCAATTTAAACACATTTTCGCAGTATGTGAAATAACGTTACAATTCTATTTCATGCAATGTTTTAAATCTGAAAGAAAAGTGATTTCGTTGAGATTAACTTTGAAAGCATTGTATTACTTACTCAATAAGTTTCTGCTTACAATGTTGTTCATATACAGAGACCTTATGTACAGCAACGACGAAATTTTTAAATTTCATTTGGAAAGTAAATGTTATTATTTGCTTTTCCAGACATACAACACTCAAACATTTTACCTCCGAATTATAAAAAGAGTTTTACCTATGTGTGGAGTATTAACAGCGAATTCAAACCCTTCGATAACATATCAAGTTGAGAAATCTTTGACAGGATACAGGATGTGTGTAGAAAGAGAATCGAAAAGATTTTTATCTTCGATATATTTTCCTTCCTACATTGCTTTCCTCAATTATATCGGGTTCGACAGCTATTTCCGAAGGTGCGACATTACAATCTGATAATACATTCCTACCTCTATTTTTTGTGGAGTAAATGTACTATGAGTAATTTACTACCCGACGAGCTTTAGAACTACCAAAATCGACGCTATCTATTATAGTATGTTATTTATAAGTCTGTGAATCCAAAATCGGCATAAAACCCATGTGGTTTAGTTCATTGATTGCCGGTAGAGCGCTTTTATTCGATAGAGTGCGAATAGCAAACTGGAAAATGGAAATAGTTAGTTCATTGGTACTCTCGTTTTGGTATATAAAATGTACCCACAACACCGATAAATAAAATGTTAGAAGTGAAATAAAATAAAACCGAAACGATTTCGGAACATGTCACCAAAATTGGTCTGTCCAAGCAGAATTGGGTCCTAATATCCAAAATTGATTGAATTAAAGAATTACAGAATGCCGAGCGGAATTCAAATGGGAATATTTCCTTTTTTGTGGCCATAACTATCGTGTTTGGCAATTTTCTATTGCGTGTATTGGGCGGTCCTCGATCAACAGCAAACTTATAGAATTCCTTTATGATAACATGATGTGATTTTTCATGAAAAATGCGCGCGATAAGTAGTTTTTTGATACTTTTCGCAAGCTGGCGATGTAGTACGATCTTTTTGTGCAGACAATATTCGCGGCAATAAATCTTAAAGCTAAAATCTTTGACATTAAAATGAAACTTTCTCTCCCTTATTACATTTAACAAAAGAAGCGTATAATTCATAAACTTATTCATAGAAGTTAAAATCTGCACCTTTAAAATTTCGTTGGCCGCTGTTTATTCGCGTCACTTTGTCAATGAGGTTACAATCTCTTAGGGAGTGACATAGGTGTGGACGAAAAGTAGGCGGCTAAGGTAGCAACAGCTATAGTCCGTTCATTAAATGAACTGTGCCGTGTTAAGTAATCAGTAGGACCGGCCATGCCATCAAAACGCTATTTTTGCTTGTCACATCGGATTGTGGTCGGAATTTCCACCCACTGAACAATTTTGGTACATACCTGTATGTAACTAGCTCTTTTCGGCGGTTGCACCCGCGTCCTGTGGAAACTACTTCCCGTTTCCAGATTAAATTAGCCGCCTTTGTCACGTGGGGATTTTTACCAGGGTAGATTCAATAGTGTTTTTTTATTCAGTTCAGGAGTTTCGGAACCTTTAGGGTACGAACAAAAATTTCCTGTGTGTAGGTTTCGCCCGCATCCCGGGGGGACTTCTTCCCTTACCTGGATATAATATACCCTATGTTACTCGGGGATGGTGTGGCTTTCCAACAATGAATGAAGTTTTCAAATCGGTTTAGAAGTTTCGGAACCTCTAGGGTGCACACAAATAAACAAAAAAATCCTCTTCATAATATTAGTTCAGATTAGAGTGAAATTGGAATAAAAGCTTTGTTTGTTTGCTATTTGTTCAGTTGCGTAATATTGCGTAATTTAACATGTTTGTATGTTTTGTCACGACCTTTGTGTCAGTACACAGCCGCTTGTGTACCTCCCTCTATGCATGGCTTATGTACTAAAACTAGAAACAAATGAAAACAAAACAGACAGTCGAGTCATTCAAAACAATTACATTTGTGTATTGTTTACAAAACATAGCAAAAAATATTAAAAACTAAATGACAAAACGACAAATTACTTAGAATACAGGGTAAATTAGGTACACACGGAATATCAGTTAGGAACTCCTTGTCGGTATATATTATTCTAAAATAGATTGCCATTAAGTATTATTTTAGAATTGGTTTTATTTTTATTAGTGTGCAAGGTACCTATGTCACTAGCACACAGTCAAATTACATTTAGCTGAGAACGGTGCAGAAGGCGAAATAATATTTACACTTTAATAAATTCTGATTGCCATGTGTTCTACATTGCCATTGCCAATGCCAATGTTGATACATTCTGACCATTTCTTCACCATTTATCATGAGCAAGGTTTGTGGTTATTCTATAATCGTGCCTAGTCAGTACGAGAAGAGGCTTTTGGCCACCAAATCATTATTCATATTCGCGTACCTATATTGATATCGTATTTATTTGTAAATATGTACCTTTCAGTACATACCAAGCCGAGATATGTATATTTACTCAGATTAAAGGAAGCGAAATCCAAGGCGTTAATCCCCGACTTAACATCATATCTCAAGTTAATAATTTACTTTGTTGATTTTACAGCTCACGTGATAACGTTGTAAGCGATTAATCAAACACAAAGCCGTTGTAATTAAGCTGAGATGACTGCTCGAAGTATTGAATAATGAAAAAGTGATTAGATATGATACAAGGTTTCTTTCTTCAGACTTCAGACTAAGTGCTCTTTGTTACTGATTTCCTGATGAAAATATAATTGAAGTTAAGTAGTTTTCCAGGAAAAATCTTTGCAAACATAAAAGGTTCTCCAACTATAGGTATTGATTTTATTAAAAAAATATAAATGTTGTAGCAATCGTTAGCAAGTACCTACGAAGTGGATTCTTATTTTTCAGTCAAAGAATGTTGGGTATTTTCCTTGTCTTGTGATGTTAATGAAAAAAATATTTTTTTTACTGAAAGGGTTATTTTAGAAAGCCCATGTCTCCTTGCGGATCAGCCGATTTTTTTTATATTTGATAAAAATAAATTAACGTTATCCTTTTTAATTAAAATAGATCGACCTACGAATAAAAATAGATTGTGTAAAATTAGAATTATGAACAAACGGTTATGAAACCATTATGTATTTGAAGTACGTTCATGTTATGATAAGTTAAACACGTATTTTAAAAGAAAAGGTGATTTATACGTCTAACTCAAAATATCAAATGTGACCTATCTTATGTACATAAGATATACAAATAGTACATCACGATTTCAAGCCACTTACTCCGAATTAAATGAAGAAATTCGGTGATATTTATTACACTAAAAATAAATTTAATACAGTACGTATTTAAATGTCATCGTTTAAATATATTCTCATTATCGCCCATCAGATGTATAACTTGCTTTTAGGTGTCGTGGGTGTAGTAGGCATCAAGAAAATAATCTATACATATAATAAATCTGTAGAAAGTGATTGTTTGTTCGGGATTCACGTAAAATCTACGAATTTAATGCAGACAATGCTTATATGCAAAAGTTCTACGTAACTTGGGGTATTACTTAGGCTTTGTTTCATCGAAATCGGTTCACTCTATCAAAAGATATGATTAATTTAGTGAATTCAAGATGTAAAATATTACGACACGCAATCTGTTTGACAAAACAGTACAGGTTAAAGTAGCTCCATCTGTGGTAAATAAAATACATCAAGAAGCGAGGTGGTAAATAACAATGAATATACCATTTACATTCTTTATATACTATTATTTCAATAGATGGAGTTGTGTATTTTCCGTAATTCACCATATTTTAACACGTAGTGTAATTTTTCGATAGACATTTCAATAGTGTTTGTCAGTTTGCCGCGCCACATCAAAATCCAATTATAATTATTACCTTGATGAAAGGAAAATTAATAGATCTCAGCCAAATTTAAAACGGTGCCATCTAAATTATTTTTTGAACATTATGTCAAAAATGATGACTTTAGTGGAACAATTAATTATAATTTAAAGTTACAGATGGAGTTCATATCAGGATTTTTTCATAAACATAGTTTAGCTTATCTTCCACTAATGTGGTGGCCTTAAACAAATTACTTTGAGTGAGTAGTATTTTTTCTGATGCAAAATATGAAAACTTAATCCTAGAAGAAATCAGGATCTATCTCTCGCAAGCGCTGCTAAGCGTGAGATAATGTAGGCTTCTGTAGCTTTAAAAACCAGCCCAGATACAAAGTGCAGATAAGAAATGGGAGCTGCCTTATCGCGTCTGAAAACGTACAAAATACGCGTCGCATACCAGAGACATGCTTACTTTCAACTTCCGATCGCAATTAATACACTGTTCACGATTACGAACAGTCTCAGTTAGACCCGAGCCAAGTCTAAAAAAACACCTTTTATATAAAACTACGTTTGATATCATTCAATTACAAAGACAGAATTGTTCTCTGTTGCAAATCCTATCCACCTATATCCTATCCTAATCCAGAATGCATTGCAGGTGTGCATTGCACAAAAACCAATGGTATCCTATTCAAGAAGTCAAAAGAGTTGACCTGCCAACGTCAGCTTCTGCGCTAAGCAAGTGTTCTTAATAGTACCATCAGAATTACATTCATCGTTGAATGAGGTGAATTAATTTTCAGAAACCACAATAACAGTAGGAGCCAAAGCGTATTATCGCTTCATAGAGCTCTGATTGGCCCCAGGTGACCAAGTCAGGTCTGATTTGTTCGTTCATCAGATCTTTGAAAGTGTTTCGGTGGATACTTACTGTCGTCCTGTTTACGTGTGACACAAAATATGGTATATAAACGTCCTCCGCAAGAGCGAAATTTTCCCGGTGTGCGGTAGTGACGCACAGTATACAACACTTATGTTTCTTTTGATTTGCTGGCTCCACCCCAAGAAATGACAAATTGCGAGCGTACATTTTGAAAATCTTGGCAAAACTGCAGGTTTCAAGTACGAACACATGAAGTGGACTCTTTCAGATACGTACATTTTGCCTATTCGTGAACTAATGCAAACATTTCGGTGGAGTCCCGGCTTAGGCCACCACATTAGGCGTGCGCGATCCTCGGGCGTGTGAGTAGCGCGGGCGCCGCGCGTGCGTCGCGAGCGCGTTGCGTGAGCGTCGCGTTTTGCTGCCCTGCGGCATTTGTAGCGCGCTCGCGGCGCGCACGCGCAGCTCTCCTTGACGTTTAACTGCTAAGGCGTTTAGCGGGCGGCGGGGATAGCGGGCGAAGGGGTAAGAACGCAACTCGAGCGCCGCGATGTTCACGCAGCGCGCTCGCGACGCCCGCGCTACTCACACGCCCGAGGATCGCGCACGCCTAATGTGGGGTCAGCCTTACCATAGTGAGTAAGTGAAACTATCCTACCCTATGCGCCTGCTGATGATGATGACTCATTTCATCATCCATCCAGCTATTCCCCAACTATGTTGGTGTTGGCTTCCAGTCGCCGAATCTGTTCGAGTACCAATATTTTGCTTGGAGCGACTACCTATCTGATCTCTTCAATCCAGTCACATTACAAGACATTATCCATGGTAAGACTGACAGACTTTCTGGCTTCTGATTAGTCACAGCAGCTGCAGAAAATGTACAAATGACAGCTTTGTCAGACTCAAAGCATATAGACATAGATTATAGCTGTTTCCAGTGAAAATTACTTACGCACTATACGTAATAATTTTCCAAATTGGCTGACTAGATCCAGAGATATTCACAACGTCACAAACTTTACTTCTTTTGTTTAGATAAATGGTCGCATCCACAACACAACCTTGATCATTGAATCTATGCGACTGCTAAGTGCTAATCCTAATTATACTGTCACGTGAAAGAATGCACCTATGGGATAAGTAGTATTTTGACGATTCTACATTGCCCACGCAGACGAAGTTGCGGGCAACAGCTAGTATTAAAATAAACCTTAATAAGTACTTCTATTAAGATTTTGTTCCTATTTTTGTTATTCCTCTTAACATGGAGCGTGATTGGACCTGAATCTATTTAACAAGCATTCAATGAAATAGATGATCGAATCTTTTAAAGTCCTAACAAGTTCTAAATATTTATAAACTGCACGGTCCCTTTTCCAGTTGATCAAACCCTTGAAATCCGGTCCATTATGAAAGGTTAAAGGACTTATTAAGGGTTGCCAGATTAACTTTTTTGTGGCAGACGTTGACAACGTTTGGACCTACTTAATACTGAGGTTTAATGTTAACCCTTGCTGTGGTCGTGCACTTATGTAAATGTAGATATATTACATCTCCATAAAATTATACAGTTTATTTTCTCATGAAAATTTTATGATATTTTCATGCATTCAAAGAATTATTAATATTCTCAGTAACTGAGCTTTGTTGGATCCTACCGTCGAGTATTTAACATTCAACTTAAGCCCGCTATTTTTAATAATCCTCAAAAATAAATGATTTTTATTTTTAAACTAACTCAACTTGTTCTTTTCATAAACATAATATATTGAAAATATCAATTATACGTACTTGTTTTGTCTGACGGGTTAATTTAAGTAGCTCAAATTCTTTTTGAAGACACCTGGCATTTTGGTTTTGAGGTTGATTTAATTTTACTGCATGTATCTACATAATTATATGTACATACAGTGCTACATATCCACCCTTCATTTATTTGATTTGATAAGCAAATTTAATAAAGGAGTCTTTTCAGGGAGCAGTCGTTTACGTCAGCTTAATGTGTAGTTACGTAGTGTCCGTTAATGTTGCGACGACCACCGCAACTACATAGTCAGTGTGGTCGGATTCCGGACTGGGAATAAATGCCCCAAGATCTATCTTATGGCTCCTAAACTTACATTATACGGATACATTTTATGGGCAGCACTGGGCGCCAATATTGGGCCCGCGCGGGATGACTTGTCGTTTTCGTCGTAGAATTACTACATGTAAAAGTTAGGGTTGATTTATTGTATAAGATAGTCTTTGTTATATCGCTATAAATCAATCTAGTTTTACATGTGTTTCATGTTACTGAATACCGAAATAGTCCCTGTAAAACTTAACCCATATATGAATCAGCCTTTTTCTGTGTACAATAAAAGCTTTTTTGTGAATTTTATAGCTTAGGTTGGCGAATAATTCTCTTCTTACATGTAGAGTTCCATTTGATGTTTATATTGCTGTAAGAGCCTTAAAATCGATATGAATACCACGGTATCAAATGTTTCTTCTGATGATGTGACTTGAGAAACTCTTTAAGCTGTAAGTGGTAAACATTCTATCCGAATTACAGCTTCCTTTAGGCGTGACTTGTGTTTCCACTATAATATTGATACTGATAAAATATAGGTACCTAACATGCTCATGATATGACACTTATAATGTTACATTACCGAGACGACGTTCTATACACACCCATATATTTTGGGTCGAAACACTTGATTGTACTTTCTGTTCCATTTTTTGTTGATAAAGAAAGTAAGTACGTAATCGAATATTGAAAACGGCCTCGTCCTTCTAACGACGCTATTAGTGTCTGACTTGCTTTAACAAAAGAAAAAAAAACTGTGGGCTATTTACAAATAGGCTGATATTTCGTACTCCTTCCCTAATTGTATACTTAAAAGGTTTTTAGGCGTAATTTGGCATGCTTCATTAAAATACCCTTTATTTCAGTTCCTTTCATAAATCATTAACATAACTTTATCCTAATTTTCTCTTTTCGGTTCCTTTTCATTTTATTATTAATGAGTTAAAAGGGTTTAGACTGAGATCCATTACAGATTTGGCGTGTTTCGAGCGCAGGTATCTACAGATGGGAGCAACGGATTTAGGTGGTGATCGAAAACCTTACTACATGTCGAATTTATGCAGATCAGGTTAGGTGAATGCAAGCATAATAGATCGGAACTTGATCTTCGGTAAATGTTAGGGCAACTATGGAATACAAGAAAACACGAATGTTTAAAAATTAAACTGGAAGAATATTTTCTAATTATGATTTATTAGCAGTTGTCATATTGCAATTCCGTACTTGTAGGTACTATGCTCCAGCTCACAACTCTTTACTATCACCACCACACCCAAGTTATGGAAAAACTTTTATTCGCATGCTAAAAAACAAGTTCAATTCGACAAAACAATTGAATCACGTTTTATCGATCCATGTTCGCAAGGCGACCACAAATAGAAATAATCGGGGCCACCTTACCCCATGATGTATAGTCACGATCCGTCATAGTAACACCAGCTTATAAATCAAGACAATTTCTATTAAACTGATTTATCTATAAACTCGACCCTTCGAACGCGAAACCGAAGCCTCACAACGACAGCTGTGTTCCCGAAAAGTTTAAGTTTGCGTATAAAATAACAAATACCTAGGCAATTAGGGCTTGAATTTTTTGCAACTTTTTATGCGAGGAATGTTGAATAAAATATACAGAAACACTGGACATGACAGGATTATGGAGCTCAATAAATATACGACTGATAAAACAGATAAAGGTATCAGAATTTTTCACGAATATGGTCGAGATGTAAATGAAAGCAGGGAGGAATTGGCCCCTTATGGCGCAGAAATAAATAACACTCACTAGAATTAGGACACAAACGTAGAACCTCGCCCACATATTTTTTCACGAAACAAGCAACGTTTCAGCTGACATGCGGTGGGAATCTGTATATGTCCGTGTCAAGTGAAGCTTTGGCATACCGAATGACGAGTGAAAGTCTCATGTGAGTTCCGTCATAAGAAAATCTTCATTTCAGGCACGATTGTATGTAGGCAAGAAAATAACCCAGGTTTGCACACTAAACTACTTATAAAGGTTCCTAAAACAAGGAAAGCCATAGGTTTGCCGTTTTTCATTCCCCTTGGGGAAGGTAGGGCAGCTTAATCGTGTAAAAACCCACCCTTATTTATAATCTGTGGCTGACCGACCTCGTGCCCGAATACCTACCAGCAGTTTATTGCGAATTACGAAATAACATTTGTCTCGTGCCCCTTACACCATTGGGCCATTAATTAACAATATCGATGTTAAATTACATTTTTGTGTCCCTTCCCTCTTTTGTTTATCGTGCCAAATTAATTTCTCAACGGTGCTTCAATTGGTCCGAGGGTAATAAATAGCAATCTGTAATCAAAGGGATAACGTTATACAATCCGTCGAATATACCGTACAAGTTCAGAATATTTAATTTACTTTTTAATTTAGCTAAAATAAAAAGGTGAGATGTAGAGATACCCTTGGGTGGAAATTTTTAAGATAAAAATTGTGGAAGGACGAGATTAAATCAGTTACTTTAGTGACACAATAAAAATAGATGTCCTATTTACGCTGAATCTAGAACAATATTTTCTGAAGTAAATGTTAAGCGTCTCTTATAAAATGCATTTACATTTTTGCCACGAAAACAGCTTGAATTTCCCTTTTTAGAAAATGTTAAAGGATAATCTACGTGATTAGTTACTCCATGTTTTGGTGAACCTCAAGGGTTTGATAGTAATACTACCTCCTACTACGGGATTTAATAAATGGAATAATTACTCTTTTCACCCATAGATATATGCAACTGTTATTTTTCCTATAGTATCTACCTAACCTATATATCTACCATTGAGTAATTTTCTAGAAGAAACCGAATACCTATGTATAGCATAAGTTAATAAAAAAACGAATATCACTTTGTTTGACGGGCTACACTTTTTGTTACACGGGAAAACTTTGTTTGTTTGGTTGTAATGAATAGGCTCAAAAACTACTGGACCGTTTTTTTAAATTCTTTCACCATTCGAAAGCTACATTATCCACGAGTAACATAGGCTATATTTTATCCCGGTACGGGCAGTAGCTACCACGGGATGCGGGTAAAACCGCGGGAAAACGGCTAGTTGCAATATATAAGTATTGTTTTTATTTTATTTGTTTACGCTTAGGTTCGATTTATGTCGTTACAGGTACGAATACCCTATATAATTATATTTTTTCTTAATGATGTCGGCAAGACAGATTCCATTAGTGTTGCAGGTGTCTGCCAGCCCGCAGTAACCGATTTCAATCAGGCGCTAGGCGTTGGTCTGTTTGCCAACCTATTACTTATGTTGTACCGAACACTAAATAAACAATTGCCAAATTACTCGAAAATTAATTGTATCCAATTAGCAGCGATAGTGCTACAAATTGAGAGAAAAGCGAACGGTTACAGAATTGTGAATTTACTCTAAGTAAAATACTACTTTAATCAATTGATGAACTTAAAGTTAAAGCTCGGTTAATTTATTTAGTCTCACTATTAAAATGTTTATTGTAAACCTTTTTTTTGTTAAATCGAGTTTTTCTTTTGAAACAGAGGTATACTTCGATCATTGTGAGTAATGATTATTATTAATTAATTATATGAATGTTCTCATTTGTAAATTTCACAAATATATCTGTATATGTAAGCGTTGATTGAAGCAAAGCACTTTGTGAAATTAACTCTGTGAATGTATTACATAATGAAGTGAGTTTTTGTTGCGTATTTGTTTAGAGCGGAAATTAAAATGGC
This sequence comes from Helicoverpa armigera, assembly GCF_030705265.1. Lineage (NCBI taxonomy): Eukaryota > Metazoa > Arthropoda > Insecta > Lepidoptera > Noctuidae > Helicoverpa > Helicoverpa armigera. The sequence continues at coordinate 7,345,227 of NC_087128.1, forward strand.
AAATTGTACGACTAATGGAGTAGACGCATTAACGTATTGAGTTATAGGCATTACTGTAATACCTATTGATATTAATGAATTTCTACAGTACAGACATATACCAGCAGTCCATAATAAAAATTCGAAAGAAAGTGTGAAGTTAGAGAATTAAAGTAAAACTACAAAATCACAATACGTGTCGTTGTAAGCCAGAGACTCTTGGAGATTTGCTATTGTGAATACAAAAAGGGTTAGCAGAAATACCCTTTCTTATTTCAACAGAGGTCGATGTTATCTCAAGGCTTATACACCTAAGTGAACCTTTAGTAAAGTTCTATCTAGATTGAGATTACGCGTCGAACATTCGTATACACTGCTGTTACTGCTTAATACTTACATTTGCACATGAGAGCGTGCGTCGTAACAATCATGTTACTCGCAGTTCCATTTATTGAAATTCTCTTTTATGTCCTTTATATCGTTTTATGTCGTCTGGAATTAACATAGAGTGTCAGAAATTGAAGCGTGTACCTTCAATGGGTTTCTGTAGTAATTACCAATAGAGCAATTGTGACGTCATCATGCAGTATTAAAGTTTGATTTGACGTGGGTACCCCGTTGACATGTTAAATCACGGCCCCCTTCCAATCTATCCTCGTAACGTGTAAGTACCTATCTATTGAATAACTAATAAGCCTACAAATCATACAAATCATGGACTAATTTCGTGTCATTTGACAACGACGGTAATGTGGCAATTTTATGTATCTTTCAAGTTCGTAATTTATGTATCCGATAAAATAGATCAACCGATATGTCTGGACTGGATTATAAAATTTTCAGGTTGAATATAAAAGAGAATGTTCGTTTGTTCTTTCCCTGATTAAATTCAGGCGGTTATTTCGTCGCAACAAGGTTGTAGGATGCATGATAATAAGCTGTAATGAGTGTGTGGGTAAGCAATCACTTTTGACAGGACAGATTACACCCCTGTGTGTAATAATCTGTAAATGCAAAGATAAAATAAGTTACGACCACCATCATTTTTACTTTTATGTACAAAGCGTGAACAAAGCGATTTCAGTAGGTATGCAATAGGTTTAGACCTATATTTTAATCATAACATTTTTATTGAGTCTTCAATAAAAGTAGGTACCTACTCTGATTTCTAGTCGTGATGGAAACAGAGTTTTATTTTCCGAATGATTTACTGTTTGCTCAAAAAACCTTCAAAATATACCTAATCTTTATATAAAAGAAAGTTACACATTTTACAACTCAAAAATGGCTTAACCATTTAAGCTGAAAATTAGAGGGGAGATAGCTTAGACCCGGGAAAAGGACATAGATAGTTTTTGTCACCATCCGGCTACGGGATGCAGTTATCTCGGGATGCGGGTGAAACCGCGAGCGGAAAGCTAGTACTTATTGTATAAATACGAAGTCAGGATGGCGGTATTAATAGCGGGCTTCCCATAATTCGTATCATACATGAAGTAGATAGGCAACGTGAAACATATGGTGAGGTAAGGCAAGGGCTCATGTAACAATTTTCCTCTTCACTTGGCTTTATACTATTAATACAGGGAATTAAAGTAACTAAGTCCACCTCGCGTAGGTGATGCATCTAATTTTGATAATAGGTAATAACCAGCTTGAAGGAATTATACAAGTATTTCGTATGAGGTTGTATGTTGTTATTTTGGGCACGTCAAGCTAATTATAGTCCCAAAAGATTAAGTAAGTAGGGACTTACAAACAAAATTAGGGACTTATAATTACACGTTGATATGTCCGTTTATAATTAAAATGCAATTTACACTGGCTACCAGCATTTAGAGTAATTAAACAAAAGCCCTCTAATATTATATTTATTTTTCATCAGCGCTATATTTAACAGGATATACACACTATTTTTTTTAATAAAATAATAATTATTTTAATCAACGAGTTCTCTAATTTTAACATTGAGTGTCTTCTGTATTAGAATTATTATGTCCAGAATTGTTTTGGAAAAGAAATCAATTCTATAATATAATGAAGATCAAAGAGAAAGGCCATTTTTAAGTTCTAGAATGTTGGATTGTTTATTGATTGTGATAATTCAATTAGTGTAGCAAACTTTAGGCATGGTAAATGCAGTTGTTAACCTTTTATATCCCGAATAAACATGCGAAGTTGTCATTAAAAGTGTCGTAAAATAAACATTTGTTTGGTGAACTAGTCTCTAACTGGGAAAGTTTTCCCCTATTCCCTCTGGCGCACGCATAGCAGGAACTATTTCGATGACAAAAACCGAAATGGCCACAGTCGTCAGTTGGTAAAAACTCGACGAACATGTTTCGGCTTCGGCCTAGTCAACGACATTTTATGACTTTGCATGAAAAACCTTTCCGGATATTTATGTTTACGCATGTAAAAATCGTTGCTCAGGGTGGGTGCACCATATACCATAGACCAAATCAAAACCAGCCGTCAAATTGTGACATTTGGTAAATCATTAACTTTAAGCTGATTACGGTTTGTAGCATGTACTATACAATCCAATCTTTTTATCTGAATTTTGCCTACATATCGTAAACAATGAACATGTCTTCTCGTGCAATTAGGAGGAGGAAGCTACAAACAATGTGTGCCTGTCTTATCCAGAAGAAGACATTTTATCAAGCTCTTGACTTGGATACGCCGAGGCAGCTAACGAGAACCTCTTCAGGTGTCCGTCGTAACAACAACAAATAGTTAGGGGTGTATAGCTGACTATAAATAGATTTATTGTCATCGTCTAACAGGTAGGTTTATACCATTATTGATCGGTAATATAGCTTTTTTTGTCACTACTTATACCATCCGCCAATTGCTAACTTATTAAACTCTTACTGCCAGACACCTATTCACTTACTAAGTTAGTCGACAGCATATTTTATCTTTTCTTGAAACTTTGGATATCTTTGATCTAGAGGTAAGCGCTAGAAACCAACAAGTGGTGCCATTATGTAGTAAATTACCACTTCAGATGCAAGCGTAGTGTCTAACCGATTACTATAGTATCCTACATAGCCGATAGATGGCGCAAACTTCAATTCACATCTTCTCTTACGGACAACTAGATGTCGCCATGTGTAGACTTCTAAAGTTATAAGATTACCACGTGGGAGATGTGAATTATGCAAAGAAAGTAGAGCACTCAGGATGACCACCATAACCATTTTGATTGCAATTGCTTATGGCCATTATTTGTTTCAATGTTATTCTTGCTAGTTAATCAACTTCAAAAGTCTTATTTTCACTGTCTATTCATGTCCGAGATACCTACCGAAAATATCCAGGTGCAAAATGGTAATGTTATAAATGGTAGTGTTTAGGTAAAAATAAGTTTCAAATATATTCATAAATCTAAAGGTTACTTACTACTTTGTTTACTCTCCGCATAGTTGGCCCTGCTTACTTTTACGTGTATTTTAACCAGTAGGTTTGTGAGCTGATTAACCCTAATTGAGTAACCTACTCTTTGATTTCAATAACTCCTTGATACCGATTTATCTCACTTCAGAATTAAAAGTAGGTACCTTACACATTTAAACTTTTAATTCTGAAGTACCCTTCTCTTCTCAACTACCACAGATACCTGTACCTACATACACGGGCACTCACGACGATTGTAAATTCATCAAGTAATCTTTAAACTAAGATTTAAGTCTTTCTTACCAACTAACTTAGGATGGTGTGCGTGACATGTGAGCCAGACCTGCACTAAAGTTTTGTAAGTCCCTAATGTGTTTTCAGTACCTTTCACTGCATAATCGGAGTAAGCGGATTCACTTATGCATTAATTTATAATTTAAACACAAAGTTGAGATGACTCAGTAGACGTAGATTGATTTATTTGCACGGGACTGCACCAAAATGGTCGCTTACTTCGAGAAGTACTATCATAAATTGTTTACCCCCGACGCAACGGAAAAAGGGGAGTTTTAAGTTTGACGTGTCTGTCTGTCTGTTAGTCTGTCTCTGGCATCATAGAGCTATAGAACGGATGAAAATCGTTGTGTAAAAGGTGTTTTAAATGCGAGTATTTGATGATAATCGGTACTCTTTTTACAGTACTTCTACTTATAGTATACAATATGAGGCCGGAAAGCAACTTACAAAAAGCCACCGTTTTCATAAAAATTCCATTTATTCGAAATATGACTGTCTCTTCAATAAAAATAAATTGAAAGGAAGTTGAAACATTTTAATCGTTGTAGTTGCCGTCTGCACTATGCCGCCCCCGGCCTTTTTTGTACGAAACACTCCGACGTTCCCCATTTCAATTTTATAAAAACGCTTTCACAACTTATCTTTCTGCTATAAAAAATCCTTTTGTTTCTTTGCACTTAATAGCAGAGGCTTAAAATGAAATTAACGTTTGAATTTGGGTATTGTAGGTATTACCAGAGATTTTGTGCACTGAACTTCTATAAAGGCAGGTCAACAACAAGATCTAAAAATGCCTATTAGAAAAATGAAATAAAATAGCTTATCATAAATCTTTCATCTACAATAAATGTTTGCATTTATAAATGCTTTTCCCGTGTGCCTACGAGATTTCCATCAATCCAGCCACGCTATTCCGTCTGATCAAACGTTGCATAACTCATGTTCGATGTTATTCATGTTACTGTTGAAAAATGCAAACTCTATGCTGCAGCATGCAAATGGAGACAGGAGAGATTGACGGCATAAAACTGTTTGGGAACGTCGTTGGCATATTCGAATCTTGGGAAGTAGGGAATAGCAAGATGAGGTCGACTCTCAGGAATTTCATTGAACATGAAAGAGTTGATAAGACTGACAATGTATTGCATTGTCTTATGACGAAAGTCTGAAGAGTACCTATTACAAAAAAAATCGCGTATGATGTATTATAAAGACTTTATTCCTGTTGACCACAAAGAGAATTACATTATTGCTATACTTACGTACCAAGTGTATTTATATCTTAAAAAAGCGTTGTTAATGAAAATTTTATCCAGTGAGAAAATATTCATATTTATTTTAACTGAACGATTTTATTACCTACTCGACAAACTGCACGCAATAAGTAATCAATGGTTTACAAATGGTTTACAAATCAATTCTTATACAAACTTGGTGAGTAACTCAAATAAACATGTTGTTGCTCCAATTGCAATGGAACTGGGGACAAATACATAGTTATATCGGAATATGGAATTGTGTGCAAAGAATAGCAGTCTGCTTTGCGTGCGATTCCATTCGAAGGCAAACTTCAAATCTCTGAAAGGAACGCTTGGAAATTGAATTTCTAATAAGTATATAAGTACCTATCTACCTATCTTCTTCGTAGATTTGTAAAACAACTTTCAACGCAAAACAGGTCATTTGTAAGACAAAGACTTCTATTTCTGTGTTGTTATAAAGTACTAGAATAGCACATGCCGTCAAAATATCAGACTGTCATTAGAGCAAATCGGAAAATCGTAGGCAACAGTATCTACTAAGTTATTTTTGTCCACCTATACACGAGATAGATAACATGATTTCTTCGAAGGTAAACAACTATAAACGGCAACAAATGTGGTATCTTATCGGCACAAACTCCAAGCTTTTAATGATAAATTCTTTATAAAAACATCTAGGAACAGATTCTTCTGCGAATGAGATATGCTACATATTAATTTTCAGTATTAACCCAAGTAGACCAGTGAACAACAATAACACAGACAATTGTAATACGAATTAAACTGTAAAGGAACACCTTCGTTCCAAAGCTGACCGTCTCCTATTGTTTGAACTCACTGTTTTAGTTGAACAGATTCCTTCTATCTGTTAAACCCTTTATCCTACGATTGTACCTACCTACTTGCTACTTATAATGTGTCGTTTCTTATGGGATCAAAGGCATAAGCATGTGTAACTTGCACGTGCCCTGAAAAGGTCAGAGAATAGACGAGGGCACAGCTATTCAGTTACATCTCGGTAATCATAACACCCACTTTCGACATGTGGATAATGCTCGCATACTAAAACGTCAGTCATTTTAAAGCCATGCTTCAATGTGTGCAGCTTTTGTTATTTATGTGTTTTGTAGCCATGAAAATATGGCTTGCATTTCAAAAAGCGGTGCTCTGTATTTCTAGGTTTTGGCAGAGATTACTATAATAGTTATTGGTTTCTGGCGGTATAATGGACACTTCATATAAAGCTGTGTCATAATTAAGTAAAAGTAACGACAGTGTTTTCTTATTAATCCATAAAAGAGAAAAATAAAAGTATTACATACAAAAACATTTACAATTCAAAACTTTTTTAGTACCTACGAGTATTTTTAATCCGAACTTTGTTTATTCCGAACTGAAATGGAAACCTTTGACAATATTCGCTTCGAAACTTTTACTTTCCTCGTTTATGGGAAAGTGTGTTTTTGTGAAGGGAAAGTACAATCAAATCATTTTAAACTTGAACTGGACAATAAAACAAAAGTTCAGAAATCATTGTCTGTAATCTCGCTTAAAACTTTTACTCTTCGATGTTTGTGTAAAATACGTTGAAAACAAACCTTAAATTCATTCTTTAAATACATCATCGATATTTTAAGTATCAACAACAATGTATTTTATGAATATATTTTTATACGAAATGCTTAAAAAATAAAAGCCCTGTATCAAAATAAACTCTTACGAGAAAAATGCTACATTATCCTCACTTATTAAATTACACTAGACGTAAGCGTAAAAATGTTTCTGTTTATATTCCTTTGAGAGGACTACTATTTGTAGACTAGTCTCAAAATAAACACACTAACGACCCTTTAATAACCACGTTCCCACCCACGCGGTGCAATCCTTGTGTATGTAGATAGTTTGGTAAGTACATACTTACTTTACTCTATAGTTATTTTACTGGTAAAGGAATATTTTGGGTAGTACTTAGATTAGATGCATTTTATCCTTTAATACTAACTAACATGAGACAATATTTTTTTTGACAATTTTTAGTGCAGGTTTAATTTCCTTTTTTCTCTATGTTCCAGTTCAGTAACTTCATAATAGAACAAGCTTATATCCATATTCGCTTTGTAGTGTATGTAAGTGCTTACAAGCTATAACAAACCCATGGCAGAGATAATAATATGAAGTTCAATAATAGAAATCGGCTCATGTTTGAAATCGGCACTAAATTAATTCAAACGAGCAATATCCACTTCTCCTATGGTTATCGATTTTTATGTGTTTTCGTTTCATTGCAGATACGTGAGATTGCCGTGCTATCTTCATAGCCCTATGAAATCTGCAGGGTTATTACGATATTTCGAGGTTGTACGTATGTTCTACGGTATATATGTTGACCAATAACTATATGATTTTTGTACATACAGACAACTTATTTAAATTACGATATTTAACGGAGGTCAGATTGTTTGTGATCTGGGGGAAGTTAATATTGTCAAAATCGAATAGAAATTGAATCGCAATAGCAGTTTTAACCTTATCGGGAATTCTGCTACTAATATAAGACCAATCGTATTCCAATGACATTCGATTGGTTTGCGATTGGTCTGCTATTGTGGTGATTTTGGTCTATACGGTAGTTTGCTGTACAATCATTTTGCAATCTTAAATCCTTTGCAGACAAAATGATTCATTTTTGAATGTCAGAAAAGGATAAAAACGTTTATTTCAAAGAATAAATAGCGGAATGCCACATACCCTTCAATCGTAATCGAGTCGGGATTGGATCTCAGTCGAACCGAGTCGAACGTGAATCGTATGTCGCTTAAGTAAAATTAGGAGAATCGGGCCCCTGTGCTTTAACGTAGATATTATGTGGGAAATTATTCATAAAAAGAGACGCCATTGTCTACTAGTTTTCACATCAATATGGACCTCGTTAACTTAAATAATAATTATTGGTGACAAACTAAAATAGTAGCTTTTTAAAAAAACAAAATTTTTTGCTTGCAATCAGATCTTATACCTCTATTTATGTCACTTCAAGAAAAATGATTGTAACATGTAGGTAAGTATACATTTTTCGTATCGTAAAAATGAGTAGATAAATAAATATAGATGCTTTCTCCATTATTCCCCCAAGCAACAATATATGAAGCTATGAATGAAAGATTCATGTAAAATAAAACAAATAAAAAGCAAGCACTTAATAAACAAGACAGTTTCCTTCCTCTTTTGTGTATTGTTGAGATGTTTTGTAAATAAGGGCACTTCAAAGATTCACGTTTTCATATTTCTGCTGGGACCCTTTTATTTATTACTAAATATAGGTTTGAGTGTACTTTAGTATTTAGAACCAGTTATGTGGGCATAGCTCGGTCGTTATATCAATAAAATATATGAATAGGACGATAAACTTAATTACATATTCATCTTTGTTATCCCATCTACAGTATGCGCTAGGGGAAAGTGGCACGAGGTGGTGGTTTCAAAGAATCATCAGTTTCACCACAAGGAATCAACTCTTACTACTTTCCCATAACTTATAATCGTTTTATGGTGTAATAAATATAACTTATGCGTACCATAAACGATGGCGTTTGGCTTATCTCAAACAGAATAAAGTTTATATAATAGGGGTATAAAACATAATGAGATGGTTCTACTCTCTAAGACGTGTGTTTCCTTTCCTCAAAGGTAGACTTTTTCGGTTGTTACAATGTGTAAAGTAGTGCCTTTAAATATATATTAACAAAGCTACTACGATTGATTTTAGTTCATAAAGCCGTGGTATATGAAACCGTAGGTACTTGCTTGCTGTTTATACCCATAAACATATTCATATAGGTAATGGCATACGCTGCACTCAAAGGAGATAAATTGAAATCAGCTTATGCGCCGTGAAGCACGTAATATGGGTATCTAATTCATGTCAAAACCAAAACTTTCACGCATGTCTAGATATTCAACCTAGGCTTCTAAAATAATTAGCAGGTTGTATTTCACGGGCCGTCTTCAGAATATCAAGTAAGGAGCAAGAATGTAAAATGTCGGATCGCTGTCACTCACACGTCGGTCGGCTAGGTAGAATATGCCACGTTGAGCTTTGGCGAGACGACAGCCAACCAAATCAGAGATGCTTTGATAATGTTGCAAAACGAAATATCTTTTACTTAATAATGGTACGTAAGATGTTACAGAATATGCAAATTGTACTCAATGTTGGTCTATATTATCAACCGTTTGTTTCATATGTTATGTGGTAAATATGAAGTGCTCTATCTATAGGTAATAACACAATACACTACATAATAGTTTTGTCTGCGTTGAATTGCCTTCGAAGGTTTACACACCTTGACATTATACCTACCTCTTTAAATTGACACGCTTTGTGGAGGTTCTCGCATTTTATAAAATTTTATTTAAACTAATATTAAATGCTTGTAATTGCACGGAAAACACGCATATAATTATTGTTGAATGTAAATCATCTGCCTAAAGTTGGTCGAGTCAGAAAGTTGAAGTGACGCGTTCCCAACAAACTGTGAAGATTAATAACGGTGAAGTTAATTACTTTTCGGCAATATAGCAAGTTACGCAAAACGGCTATTAATGGAATAAATTATACAAAAATAAATGATGCCTTCTTACCATAGTTGCGTTTAAATCTATTGCGATAAAGAAAAAAGAAAAAAATCCTAGAACCGCAAATGCAAAGACTTTGTGTGCATTTTGAATATCAAGACTTTAATGTTGGAATGGAATGTTGAACAAAGCTTATGAAAGGAAGGAGGTAACAAAAGGTGGTTTCAGCTACGTAAGAGACGTTTCGTAGCGCATAGAAATAAGCAAAAGGTACCTACTGCTACGTTACAATCGTAGCCCGTAGCTATTCGTAGTAAGAACCCGTAAAAAATATTGGTCTATGTAACAATTAAACATTTTTAGGACGAAATTGCCATGGAGCTTTTCAAAGTATTGGGGTGTCATACGTGTGAACAAAACGCTAATCTGTGCCATCTAGTGCCATCGCCATTTTGTTAGGTAATAGCTTTATTTTACGGCCCATTAACATTTATTAGCTTGCCAGCAACAAGCATGACGCTGTATTTCCCTTTCAACGGCTTGCTCCATGCTGTACCTATATATTTATGCTAGGGGACGTTTCAATAACTCGTAATGGCAACACCCAGCCCCTTTACGTAATTGGAAAAAAGTGATGAATGGGTTAATAGCAATTTGTTTATAAAAAGAGTAATTTATGAGATTATAGCGGTGGTTCTAAATTTTCGTCCCGAGTGAAGCATCAATTGAAGCTTATGTAACATAAAATGTTTTGGCCTATTGGCCGTAAATTAGAGATATTCAAAATTGATTTCATATTGTATATTTTGTAGGCATTATGTCATATGGTGTAGGCAATAGTAGATCGCAACACGTGGTAAGAAAAGAATACGTAGGTACATAACTAGTAGTAGTGAAATAACCTCGCGGTCACAAACTTGTATAAAAATACATAAATGGGTTTCAAATTAATTTGTGGCATTATGTACCCAGCTTAACAATTTTTCGATTAACTTCTGCCATGATTAATTGAATGTCATTTAATTCATTATTTAATGAAGCGTCGAATATCAATGTTCAGTAACTATGTCTACGTAGTTTGAAACAGAATAATTTTGTACAAAAACTTTATAATTTATGTAAATTGGTTAATGACCGATGGAAAAAACTAAATAAAGCGAAATTTTAATACTAAAAAATATGGATGGATTTTAAAATTGGATTTCATTAACTTGTTTCAATGACAGATTGATTGATATATAATAATTTCTAAAATACATAGGCAGTAGATGGATGGCAGTCCATGACAGGGATGGTTTGCGTTCCATGGGGGAGCCCTACGTTTATAAGTCGACGGCAATTGGCTGATAAGATGACGGTGACGATACATACATAAGTACAAAGAATATCAGGAATTCCAGACTGAAAAGATTCAATAACAGTTTGTTATCTCAAACTAATAGGCAATCTCTGTAAAAATATCCGGTGAGACAAATTCTCGGGCCTTCAGATTAAGGAAAAAAATGGAAAGTCATAAATCTCGAACCATGTTTTATAAATGGTCTTCACTTTTTAATTTTGTCAATGTCGCGAGGCTTAAGGAAGATTGACAAAGTATTTTGAAAAAAAATACGTTTTATAACATCGGATATAGGGGACGTTTATATTCATATTCGTATCTAAATGTATATGTACCTAGTTCCTCATTTATTTGTTTTTCAGTTGATAATATAATAGATTAATTTGCTTAAAATGTACTTAAGTATAAAGAATAGTGTATATGCAATGATTGAGCATATATCCTATATCCTAGTGAATGTCTGTAAGTAAATCAAATGATTATTTTATGTTATAAGAACCTAATGAAGTATTCTAAGATTTGCTTTAAAACGACAAGTTAAGCACATTTGAGAGATATCAGAATGTGACGGAATCTTGCAATGTGATAGCACTCACTACAACTTTAAATTGACTTGTGTTGTCATAATATTACATTTAAAAGCATGAAATTAAATCAATAAGCAACAATAGTTCCAAGTCAATATGGGCAAGCAATGTTTGTTCTAAAAATTTTATAAAAATGAACAGAAATATTTTACATTTGTTGGTTCCTTTTAACTACTGCAAATATACTTTTTGTACATATTTCATTTGATGGTCTGCTCATGTGTGTCAGACATTCTGAAAAATCAAAATTCAGTGACGCAGCAAGCAACCTAATGCTTCCGAAATTATCATCCGCTACCGTACAATATATTTTTCAAAAACCTATAGGCAAACAAAGCCATTCATATAATGAACGTAACGTAAACGTAACGTAAAACGTAGTATTGTAAAACACAATGTCTGATACATCTACCAAAAAATGGGTTCCAAGCTTGCTCTCAAAAGCTTGGGAAAATGTTGCTGTCTATAGTGGAAAAATATGTCAAAAACATGCCTAATTATTTAAGAACCACTAACCATACTATTATACAACTGCTGTGTATTCTTACTTTTTCCGAAACTTACTTAGTAATCGATAAATAGGTCTGTATTCTTTACTAACCACCTTCTTCAAAAGTTATTGTTCATTGAAGCCACAAGCAATTTGAAACTTTTCGAGCCTGTGTCAAAATATAAAGGCCCAGATTATAGCTTATCATTGAACATTTTAAAAAGATATAAAAAGTCTATCAGACGCCAGTAAAAAGTATTTTACGATACTTATTGATTTAATTAAAAGCCATTTTAAAGTACCTGCAGACTGATAAAGTTTGTGAAGATAAATAGACACAGTTTTAAAACCCATTTTTTAATACGTTCCTTTTTGAACGTGGACTAAACAAATAGTTATGTACATTTCTTTTCTGAGTAACAAATGGCATACGGATCGGATTTAATTGTTTGTGTGCATCAATAGGCTCTGAACCTACTTAATTTTTTTTTAATGTGTATATTACGAAACATCAAATAATTTGGAAGTGTTTTGATGACCTATACGTAGCATAAGCGCACGTATATTGGTTCCTCTGAATTTTCTCGTCCAAAAATAAATATTGTATGTATCATATGCGTTTTATTTTTCAACTGCTCATCAATCACGGGGAAATGTATACAAATATTTGTTGAACAAATAATGGCTCATATTTTGCAAATATTAAAATGAAAAATATACATTTATTTGTTTGTTATCAGCAAAAATAAAATGGCTGTTGTTTTAATACCGGGGATGTTTAGTCAGATACCTACAATAAAGTACGAGCGTAAACTCGTAACAACTTTTCGGTCCCAGCACGTTCGTAACTGTAATCTGGTTATCTAAAACGCTTTCTTCAGAAGGATCAGCAATGCTAACGATTACAACAAAATTATGTAAATTTTGTTTAGCCCCCGGCGACCATAATATCTCTGCGGATAACCCGAGTTAGGACGAAATGTGCTGCGATACATCTACAGACAAACTGCGTATGTACCTATAGAATACGAACTGTGGGTTCACTGAAATTAGGGCCTACATTTAACCTTTTACTGGATATAATTCCCAATAGAATTCTATAGTTCGTGTATATAATCGTTAAGAAACAAATTCGGAACACATAGGGGGTAAGCTTTTTTCCTTTAAGGTTTATTTCAAGGTCTAGCATACTAGAATGCACGAGGTCCTCTAGACATTATTACTCTACCTAAACATGATTGAATAGTTCATAGTAAATCACTGCACAAAATGGGTATAGGTAAAGTGTGCTGCCAACTTAAGAAGTATTAAACCGTGAAGGAAAGTATGAAGTAAAGGCTAAGAGGTTAAGCGAAATACTTTAAAGCTCAGTTAAGCAGATTGAAAACTGTTGGTACTTTGAAATTCCAAAGGAAATAGCCCTGGCTGGCGCACTCGGGATAAAAACGACTTCCCTCGGATACACCAGTATTTAAATGCCTTCAGCGGAAACAAACTGTTCTGGTACATTGACGCAAACATTTTTGTTCTTGTTTACATAATTACGGGTCTTGTCGCGCAACGTAATCGACCTCTGTCGTTTAGTTTCTTTTTATGACCACCTAACGTTTACGGGGTAATTATTCATGTGTATTTTCTTTTATGGTTTTTTTAATGAACTCTCTCGAAGTAGGGATTGAATGATTTTGGTGATGATTAAGAAAGATAGATTGCAAAATCAAACAATTATTATCAAGTCTATTGATTTCTCATTCATCTTTGTGTCGACATGACCACGCCCCACTTAATGTCGCAGTAATTATTGAGCCACTTGAACTTTCATAATCTTCATGCAACCTTGGATTGATAATTCAATATCATTCTATTATATTATTGGTCCTAAACACTTGCAATAAAATAATTCGAATTTAATATGAAACGCTCTTGAAGAAACAGTTGGAAAATAATAACAAAATAAAAAGTTGCGAATTGGACGTCAAATGAATTAGAAGATAAGTTAAAGTTAATAACATTAAAAGTCTAGAGTGGAGGTCTAGAGGTATATTGCACACGCAATAATGTAGATGACAAGGGTCTTAATTAATTAAACCAAAACAAAATAAAACTAAATTATAGAGATCGGGAGGTAAACACCTGTAAAGCTTTGTGACAATTTCATTAAGAGATGTTTTCATTTAGGTACCTACCTAAGTAATTAGTTGGTTGACCTCCATTGTTTTCTCTTGTTTTAACAACAAGGCTTTTAGACAAAATACTATAAAGAAAATAAATTAATCATAGATATACTAGCGTAAGTTCTAGGCATGTCTACTTTTCAGTTTCTACGACTACCATATGGGACCGAGTTGATTGAATTTCGAAGGAAAAAGCCCCGAAAATAGAGGTCAGAATATACATAAAGAAATTTTGGATATCCACAAAAATGGGTTTGAGTTTTCTGGAACATTACGGTATTCATAGCAGGATTTTGTCGTCACATTTTTTGTGTCATAAGTAGGTACCTATTTGTACATTGTATAGGAGATAATGGCATCACTAGCATTAATAGACTAAATTAAAGTAATGCCGGAAATCATTATGAATTTAAAAGTTAATTTAAAAAGGCTGCGACTGTTAAATGGGTCACGATCCCCTTAAAATTAGGCAATATACTGGCAAATGGCAACACTTCGCTCCAATGGATACAATGACACAAATGCTCAACACATTTCACCTAATGTTGACCCTTTTTGCACCGTGTGTGATGCAAGATTTACATAGGTCCGATATACCCGGGTCGTTAACACCTATTACAATCCTCGGAAAGTGTCAGGTTCGACAGCTGTGGCGACATGACGTGGGGTAGGCCACTACTTCGCACCGGGATTACTTCCATATTACACCGATTTCGCCAAATGGGTAGGCTTTTCATACATCGCCCATTGATGTGATTTAGGATAATCTGAACATCGGCGCTATTTTGCTCTTTTGGTATTATTGTCGAAGTTTCCTATTTTGTATTCCATTGAGATAAATTCCATCGTTAGTATTAGTATTCATATACTGCTTAATCTTTAAAATAAACCTTCAATATTTGAAAGCAAGATTGAATGTTGTACAAGTTAAGTAATATCTACGCTTTGGACCATCACATACCTTATTATACTAAAGTACCTTTTAAGATAAGCATTTTAAGTTAATTTTAAATACCTAGATATTTATTGTCAAAGGATATTGTAGACTTGAAAGGTCCTCATAAAATGAGATACCTGTTGTAACTTTGTTACTGAAACTTAATTAAAATATTCTGAAACTAAACTAATTTCAATTAACAGAGAATTAAAGAGTAATTTCGCATATTTCTTGGTTGGCAGAGTTTATTTTGTGCTTTTAACTTTAATCTTATACTCATGTGTACACCTAATGCATGGATGCTCATTCTTGCATAAGCAAAATAACCCTGTGGGAACCTGAAGATAGTGTTCTATTGCCAAGGAGACTCAGTGTTCATTTTTCTTCGTAGACATTCTTCCATATGAAGCTAGCCACTTTATCATATGTATTCGAAATACAGAAACGCATTAATCTAACATGCCGCTAACCCATATGCAGTGCAACTGCAATGAAATATTAATATCTTGTCGCGGCTCGCGCGGCATTTCGGATGGCGGTTTGGGAATAGACAACTAGAAACTCATTGAAAAGTTAATGACGTGTGCCATAACTAGATAGGTTTACCTTGGTTTGCTTTACATAGAATGTGGTGTAGATTTGCTTCTTTATTATTCAAAATGTATTTGCAATACAAAATTGTGGTAACTCATAGCAACTCTCAACGCAGTATAACCAGGATTCACATGATTAACCTGATATTTCTGTACCAAATGTTTGTTGTTCATTTAGCAATTTTTTTCGTTGCTTACGATAAAAAATCTAAAATAATGACCGTCAAAGATCATTAATTTGTTACTCGATCCAGAACATAGTCGTTTCCTGGACCACTTCCAGCTTCGGCTTATTGATCTGCTTTTTATCTATTAGTACAATGGCGGAAATGGAACCAATTGCCGGGGAAACCATTTTTTCAAGTGAAACGTAAATGATTTTCTTTGGGGAAAATTGGATTCCTATTTTTGATATTTAATATTGAAGTATGTTTGAAGTTTTGTTCGTTAATTAAATCGAATCTGTTTCTCAAATATTTATTTTGATTTTAATAATTATAGTCTGGGGTACTACGAGTATTTACACTCTTCACCAAAATCTACATTAAATTCGAACTCACCAAATAAAATAAGCGAACCTTTGTTCATGCGTTTTTATTTCTGTGTTTTGTTTGGACAAATGAATTAGAATCAAATGGTAGCTCATTTGGTATTAATTTATTAACAGAACATTGTATCTTGAATAGCTATTGTCAGCCATTACAATTAATCCGGGATTTGCCATGTTTGTGAGCAGATTAGTCGTCACATTACACATTGTAGTAGACAAGAGCATTCTGTTTTACATGCCATTAAGAAAATCTCTTGATCATGTGTCTACATGAATATATAAAGTACCTAGTGAAATATGAAGAGATTGTTTGTTTTTGTATTTGTCACATCGAACCTTTTTACAGACTCTTTAACATTTCAAAAACCTTTTCAATCTCAAGTACGCGACATGATGCGGCGGGTCAGGGGCCAAAGGCAGGTGAAACCGCGGTCCACGACGCGTTTAAGTATTATGTAATATAATTTGGATGCTCAATTTACTGTCGGTTGGTAGAAGTGACCTCTAGCTGCTGTCCACTTTAGTAGGATTGATACGCATCTACGATCGTTTGTGAAGGAACTCGTTACGTGTTCGGAATTGTTTCATTTTAATTTAAATTTTTAGCTTCGGGAATGATCTGGCACATTTATGTACTAGCATACCTATATCATACCAACTCAGTTACCTGTACCTACGGTGTAGATATTTAACACACATTTAATTTGTGTGTTCAATGTGTTCGAGGACCAAACTCACGTAAGCTGTTTTCACAGGTGCAAAATTTCGCTTTCCTAATATGCAAATGTGCTGCTTGAATGTGGATTTTATACCTAGTTCCTACCTCCATACCTACGCTGTGAATCTGCTGCCATCAGAGCTTTTAATAAAGCTTAATGTTCCGTCACTAGTGGCTGTAGAACATAAAAAGGCTTTTTAAAAGTTGGGACAACCCGGGAGCGTTGTGTACTATCGCGGAAAATATTTCGCTAGATAATATTTCTGCTTTCATTTTTATGTACTTAGGCGAATAGTTAGGTACATGGGTAGCACGCGAGCTTGCAGAATAGGGGCAATATTTTACACAGGTTTTAGCTGATATACCTGACATTGAATTATTGTGTGGAAGTGACGTCATACTTGCATGCTTACAAGTTGCATAAAGGAAATGCGGTTTGGTTTTGGTAGTATGTAATTAATTCTTAAAGACCCTGTGTTGTAGCTTGTTAATTTTTGCGTTAAAATTCACAACAAAGGTCACATTAAGGCTTAGCCGAAAATAGGCAGTTCTAGAAATTGACAAAAGCAAATAATAGGCAGTAATATCGTTATTGTTCTAATGCTTTTATAGCTGAATAAATAGGTGGGTACCAAACCGGATACTTAATTTCGCAGAAACATTAGTACCTACCTCTTTATAACAAAGGGATTTTATTCTGGAGTACCTATAAACTATGAATAAACAGGGAGGGTAACTACAGACCGTAAGAGTTATATCTCTGTTCGAGTTTACTTACAGACTTAATGCGTACTTTCTTATGAAACGAGATCTATTAAAATAAAAAGTATACCATCAAGTTTATACTATGTTCATAAAACATTATATTTCTGGGCTTGAGAGACCTACATTTCGAGAAACCGTCACATTTTTAAGACTGTTTTACTTTAGGTACCTATTTGAATACGCACTTGTACATATAATAAATAGTTATAGTATGAAAGATATGATGAGGACCTCGGAATATGGTTTTCTGATATTATGACACTGTAAAGATGTTATTTTAGTTACTCGCAGTGCCTACTAAAGTTGATATAGTAAGGTACCGAGTTGAGAAAAAGGCTTTAGGGAAGATTACAACTGTAATTACTCTGTGTGATGGTCATAAATAGTACACTAACCACAATTTGTTATTACATGTTATGTTCTCTTGCCATGGAATCATGGAAAAGGCTTCTAGTTACATCAGATAATTTACGACCTCAGTGGAAACCCTCTATGGCTCTAATACTCATTACTTCACAAAGCCTCTCATTTCAAACCTAAAACATACAGAGATACTCTCGAAAAGCATTAGGCTCCTTTTGTCTGTCGGGTAAAAAATGGTTTGAAAGCCTTTTGTGTCTGACGGCTATTAACTTTGAGTATTTAGCTCTGTTTGATAACTGTGTCATATATTACAAGTTTAGTACATAGCACAAGTTTTATGATAACAGAAATAGCAGAGTGCACCTAGACATGAAAAATATAGTGAGACCTATAATAATTTGCAGGGCACTGTGTTATAAAAGTAACCTCGATGCTTGAGGATTCTTTCTGATACGTATTCTTTTTTACATTCAATAAAAAAATATTAAATTCTAACTTAACTAAGCTGTAAAATTTTGCAGTTTTAATCTTCGCTTGAAAAACTAGAGCACTCAAACGCTGTAAGTTTCCACCAGTAGTTACTTAGGCTAGTTGTTATTGTGTTAAAATATTTTTCACGATCCTTCATGATTTTCAACGAGAATTTTCTTTCATTACCAATCTGTATGCCTACATGGCAATTTTTTTACGAACTTAATGGAAAAGGCTTTCCATAATAACTCGTTGATTTTATTATCTACGAGCAGACCTCCCATATGGCGGCGGACAAAGTACTCTCAAACAATTATCAAATAACACCGGCCTTGGTTAATAACTCTGTTATCTCAATTACACAATAGAAAAATAAGTGTAGCTTGTTTTTGGTCGCGTGAGTTTTTTTATTGTACCTAGCAGTTATCTTTAGTACTTTGCTGTGTGATAGCGACTACGATATTGTTGTTATGTGAATCTTACTTAATAGAAAAATATTATATTTTGTTCTGTTGTGCTACGTAAAATCGTGAAATGGAACTTTGAACAATAGAATTTATTTCATTTCTATTCTAATCGTGTGCTTCAGTTTGCTATGTAGCTTGGTTTCTGGTAAGTTTTTTGCCTGTCAATTATTTGAAATAAACAAATACAAACATTCCGAAAAGTCACCCCAACATTAGAAATAACGGCCAAATAACTACCGGTCACTCGGTCACCTTAAGGCGTTCAATATAAACGTACTTACTATAATATAATGTGTACATTTTGTTGGGTATAAATAAACATCATTTACGCGTTCCCGCTGAATATCTGAAAGATCGATTGACAGCGCCGTCAACGGGGTGAAGAGAATTTAGCAAACGAGGCGTTGAAACAACACAGGAGGGGGCCCGTGGGAAGCACGCCATTAGTTACAAATAACAAATTCATTCATAGGCTTCTCGGAAACAATAGCTTTTGTTAATGGGACTGTACGGGCTGATAAGTATATAACCAACAATATTATTGAAGGCTGGCAACACACAGTTGGTTGGCAACACCGACATTTTGAATTTCCGTATACTAGTGAGGGGCTCGTACTTGCCAATTATAGGACTTAACACATTAATTAATGTAACATTAACTAATGTGTTTTACCAGCTGTCTACCATGGAACACGTAGGTACTTGCGTGATGACATACTTTCGGAAAATTCTTAACAAATATCACGTTCTTACAATAAAGAGCACCGAGGAATTGGGCCTCTCCGACACATAAACTAAGGATTGTTACATCATTTTTATGGTATCATTTGACTGGTAGCTTTCTCATATTTTTAGGAACTCTCTTTTTTATTTGAAACTGGTGAAACTCAGCTATAATCATCGGCAAGGATATTGAGCCCTGACCTTCACCTGCGCAGAAGTGATTTATTGGTTTATTGCCTTAAGTGCGCAAAGCGATCCCCACTCTTCCGCTGAGAGCTCATTATCCGTGCCGATAACTATACTACAGTCTAAGATCAAAGCTTCAATACCTAAATCATACTTAAGGGTATTGTTTATGACGGTTCCTGGTGTCTGTAGTCTATGCTCAATGGTGCTTGAGTTGCGGCAACTTATCTCCAGTTTCGGCTGCTAATGACAGTTGCACCATTAGCATATCACAATATAACAGTATAATCGATAGACTCGAGTGGCTTCTGCTTGTTTGCTCATCAGTCTGTGCGTCTGACTGTAAACAAGATTTGCGAAAAATATTGACAGTAATTTACTCTTGCCGATATTCCTAATGAACACTTTCATCACTTGACATTATCATTTGGCTTAGCCTTTTCCCGAGTGTGTCGGGGTCGACTTCCAGTATAACCAGATGCCGCTGAGTATCAGTGTTTTACAAGGAGCGACTGCCTACTTATGTCACCTCCACAACCCAGTTACCCGGGCAACACCAGGTAGAACTTTTAATCACTTGCCATGATAAAGAATTTTATTAAATTAGCGTATTTCCAGTGAACAGTGCCATTCAGTGCAAACAGTTTTCATAGTTTCCAATTCACCTCCGTCAGAAGTACAATATGAGGTAATTGGATTCAATATTGAAAATACAAAATAAAACAAAGTTGAAAAAAAAACTTCGTTCTGACCGAGTTCGAAACTTCTGAAATATATTAAGTTATTTTTTACCCTGTGAAAGTAGAGTGAACAGATAATGACTTTCTTAAAGATATTCTTTGTAAGTTGTAGAGCCTTCTAATTACAACCAAACTGGATATAGGATTTACCTAGTTATAAATTAGTTGTAACTATTAATTGAATCCAATCACGGTGACCTCTATTAATTGTGACTTTGCCGTTTAAGTTGGGCTATCCATTAGTGAATCAAATATACTTTAGTTCTTCGTAAATCCATAGCAGACAACTATCACTAGACTTCTCTTGAAGTTTCTTCATTAAATGATATTTATTTCTGTAATTTTAATTAATCAAAGTATTTCGTTAGACATTTAGTTCATGCTCTTAGTTTTTCTTAATCTCTAATGACCCTCGTGTCTTTCGTAGACTACAACTATTATTTTATTATTATTCTAAGCAATTTATCATCCACGTAGAGATTTGAGGATTAATTCGAGGTAAGATATAATTGTTATTTTATTACCAAGCGTTAAAAAATAGATGATAAACAAATATCCAAGCATTTTAAAAGTATCGTACTCTAGAACACTATCACAGTGAAATATAAAATTTCTTGTAAATAGGTTATTATTTTAGCACCGACCTCAATAAGGAAAACGTTACCGTATAACGTAACCATATTTTCTTATAAACTTAGTTAAAAATCAAGTGCTTCACTGGAAATGCAATTAATTTCAAGAGCGCAGACACGTGTTGCAGTTCGTTCTAAATTGTCAACATTCCTACGACCTTTTAAGGGCTTAGTTGCTGAGAGAGCCCGTTAAAACCCATTAAAATGGAAAAAGCTCTCAGCAGACTAATCTATTGCATAACACGACTATGTTTCGGACTCGTCTGATCAAAACTTTAAATTAATTATCTATGTTCCCATAGACGAAAAGACTCCTTTGAGAAAATAATACTAAAATAACAACTCTTTCATTATCAAACTCGCTTTCATCCTTTCAGCCGTTCTCTATTTAGTTAAATTAAATAGTTGGATTTTATGACAATGCGTCTGCACGGCAGATTATCCTCGTAATCGGTATAAAGCTACGTATAGACGCAGACTATCCTTTTTAGCGAAAACGGAGTGGATGAATGGAAAAAAAGAAAGTCTAGACGCCCAGCCAATACTGTAAAGGAATGAATAGAAAATGATGAGTGAGTGGTATAAATAACATGAAAACTCCAAACGAGCAAAGCTATTTGAACATCCGTCGCATCTCGGGTATTCATCTTCAATAGCGATCAGCTGACCGAAAGTCCTTTTACGACAGCATAAACTATTATTGAGTAGCTTCGTAATATACCTACGGAGTAAGATATGGACACTTTTTATTTTATAGTTCTGTATAAGTCAAGTATATAGTTCCTTTTCTCTATATATTATGTATGGCTAGATAACATTACGAACTGAAATGATTTTACTTAAACAATGTAATGTTGAATACATAAAAAGCAGCCTCAAGTAGGTAATTGATTGATGGAGCGAAACACATTTTTTACCACGTGATTGACGTGAAAAGGCTTTAGCAAATTCTTGGAGATATGGTTCGTTGTACTGGGTCAAGACAGACCGGATCGACCTTAAACTTATGTTGATGTAACCTTAAACTTATGTGTATGATTTTACGTATTAGTATTGAATGTATGGGCCGACATAGAGTTTTGTGAAGTCACTTTCGAGTGGCAGGCATCTCCAGACTGAATTATGATTTATGTATTCTACATTAGCTCTGAATCACCATATTGATATGAGACGTTATTATGGATTGTTTTTTTTTAAAACTAAAACCAACTGTGCGGAATTTTTTTTGTGAAAAAACACAGTTGTATTTGATGTACCTATCTACTATAAGCACATCGTACATACCTAAATACGAGCAACTATTGTCAACGGATGGCTTAATAAAAATCAATTACTCGAATAAAATTTCACGGCCTTTATCTAGTCGAACGCGCACTTGACCAATATTTTATCGATCTATTTGTATGGATACGGGCGAGACCGAAATACGACAGTAAATATAGGGGGCCCCAAACTGGGACGCAAGATGGGACATATTTTCACAAACAACACTCCAGTTGGCATGTTCGAATTAACAATGCGAATAGGCTGACTAAATTTCAATAGTAAACTGTTTCTCGGATGTTAATTGTCTTATCAACGAGCTGAGAATATTGGCATGGAATTACGACGGAGAAATTCTTCGCATTGTTTTGCATACACTTGTGAGCAATTATCCGGATGCGTTTTAAACAATGAAACGATATACGCGAGTATATGTATGGTCACTATTTTCGAATTTGGAACATCTACGAATGTAACAAAGACAAAAGTTACATCCATCTTTTTTTCTAAGTTTAATAAAATGAACCCTGATTGGTGGGAGTTCTCAAAAGATCGAGAGGTGTGGAGGCAAAATGGGGAGGCCTTTGCCCAGCAGTGGGACAGTACGGGCTAAGAAAAAAAAAAAAATGAAAAGCCACAAAGGTAGACCACAAGACGAACGAGTCTTTACAATAGTAATGAGAGAGTTAATTCACCCTGTGAAGTTGAAAAGCTTCTTACGGTGTGTTCTCAAGGGGAAACATGAGTCTATTACTACCTAAGCAATATTGCAGTTGCAATCTCAGAGACTTGGTCAGGTATTGTCACGGAGTAAGGAAGGAAAGATGACCGGAGATGCCATAACGCAGGTAGGTCAAGCGCCTTCTTCGTGACCAAAACGATCAGTTACGAGTGAATTAACGAGGCGTTCGGTTTTTTGGCGGAAGATTTGATTGGGATATCTGTGAACGATTTATGGTATTACAAGAAATGGTCGAGACCCAAGAAAGCGTATAAGGGCGAAGACAATAACGTTCCTGGTCCCCTGCATTTAGATTCCTCACTATAGCACCTCCACTGTTCATTTTGTTCTCCATGGGTATTATGCACTGGAAAATGGCCCGTTAGATATTTAGATAAAGTTTTGGGTTCAGTCGGTTGTCAATCTCAATTTCAGGCAGAGTTCCCTTGGCTATCTATGCAACACTGCTTCACAGTTTATTTGGCGTTTGACGGACGTGATCTATTTCGTTAGTAAATACCTAGTTAGTAATATAAAATAGTACTCACCGTTTGAAGCTCTTCATTAGCAACGGAATATTGTAGGCACAGACGTTAATATAAGCTTATAATTCCGAAGCTGGATTAATGTGGTTTTGAATTGAAGGTTTGTTATTGGTTACTAATTTGGTCCAAAATTGTATATTATGTATAACTGTCAATCACGATATTAATTAATCAGCATATCTATATTCTTAGAGGTCAGATCAGAAGTGGTACTTGAAAATGAATAACACACGTCTATAAACATTTAACCTGGTAAGGTTTATTTCTTACAAAGGATTTAGCAGAAGCCAACTTTGAATAGCAAATACAATATCGATAATTAATTATAAGATCACGATGTGACATCTTCAACGTCCGTCATGCTTCTATCCGTCATAACTTCTTCTACTATACCAGCCTGGTCAGTCCAGGTTGGTAGCAAGGAGGATTCATATCTAACACGGCCGTTCCTGACCCTGCGGCGTCCTCGCCAGCAGTATTATTCGCCTCTTCAGCATCAGGTCAACTCCCCATAAGCTAGTCACCGACATGTTGCTCATGATCTGAAACATGTTAAGCAAGGTATAAGTAATTTACTCGTAGTAGTCGTTTTTGTGTATAAGTCTGAAGCATGTAATATGTTGAGAAAAGGGAGGGTAACAAAAAAAAGTTTCCATATTTACTTCTACTTGTATGTAAATCATACTATGGGCGCAAGTGTGCACTCAAGCGCCCACAGGCAAAGACATATTGAAAGGTGTTATGGTAGTAACCAGCTTCAGACTAAACACGAATAAAAAAAAGTGCATCGTGAATGACAGAATCCGGACTTCCATCACTCGCCATACACCGCCAGGGGACAGAGGCTCCCAGTTTGCATGTCATTTTACGCATTCATAGCATAGGCACGCATTTAAGCTATAGGTTGCTTACTATGACGACGTGAAACAGAGACAGAGGCTCCCAGTTTGCATGTCATTACACACGCTCATAGCATAGGCACGCATTTAAGCTATAGGTAGCATACTATGACGACGTGAAACAGAGACACATACCGTCGTATGTTCTCCCAGTGGTCTAAACAATAGTCCCACTCAGAAACAGAGACCCATGCCGTCGCATGTTCTCGATGACAGAGGCTCCCAGTTTGCTTGTCATTACACACGCTCATAGCATAGGCACGCATTTAAGCTATAGGTAGCATACTATGAAGACGTGGAACAGAGACCCATACCGTCGTATGTTCTCTCAAAGTGGTCTAGACAACTAGCACCATCAGTATGTCAAAGTCAAAATCAAGGAAAAGACCATTTCCAAGCTAAAATTACAGTCAAGGTCAAAATCAGTCATTGAAAGTAGGTCAATTAGATCAACACATCAATATTCATGCACCCTTTCATGGCACGCACACAAAGACTCATGTACATTCGAACGTCCTCAAAGTCCTTGTCATTGTCAAATTGCCTTGCAGCTCTCAAAGAAAGCCAAGGAGGTCACATTTCGCTCGGCCACTGCTGACCATTCATTTGAAGGATCTAAGTTTTCAAAGAAATAAATCCATGACTTAATTATAACTTTGACATCATCATCATTACTCATCGTTAATCAAGTGCCAACAAACATAAGTGATCAACGGTTAAAATTGACACGTATGCAGTTTTAATCATCTTTTATAAAATAATGGTAAAAGGTCATGATGGGATACATAAGAACTGGATTGATCTCACCAGGCATTATCACTCCATGCTTCTTGTTAATATCTGTGCAAACAAACATCATGCATGACTCATGTTTGGTGGCGCTGAGCCTTTGCGCGTATAATAACATCAAGGAGTCACACTATGTGCTAGCTATCGGCTGGCAGTGCTCGTGGACACGAAGAGAATGAGGTGGATATTTGCTAGGACCGTGGTCGGCCCTACTGCTCCTTCCACACGAAGCATATGAGCGGCCTCGCGATAGCTTGAAGAGCTGTTTTATTCGAAAAACAGGATGCGTGTTCCCAGCATGTAGTATTATTCTCGCCACAAAACGAATTATCACATGAAACAGAATAATAAGTCAATTAATTATAATGCAATCATGTAAATACAACATGACATGTCACCATAGCAACCGCTCAAGACTTGTTATTTTAAAATGTATGTCAATTTCCACTATTTCTTTATGATTTATCGAAGAATGAAGAACTCCACGTCGATACTATTCTTTCAGCTAACTGAACACAAAATCTTCATTGTGCAATTACTCTTCAAAATTATTTTTAGTGTAACAAATCAAATATCACCCTGAACATTCAAATAGTTTTAACAATTGGTAATCTAAGGCTTCACTTTTATATAGTTGTCTGCCGACGTGATGAAAAGTAGCGTCATGATGTACAGCACTTCTTTCTCAACGCTAGGCTTATTTATACATCATACTACAACAAGATCTATTCCTGAGTTTTAGAGGTAGATGCACTATGCGCACCATTCATAATCTAAACATCGGATAGATGGTCATAAATGTGTAACTTGTGACTTCAACATGGCTGTTCATGGTCACTTCCTTCGATATTCGATATTCTGTGCAGCCCCGGATCTAGGGGGGGGCAAGCCGGGGCCCATGCCCCGGGCGGCAAATTCAGGGGGCGGCAAAATCATGCGGCTGCCTAATTTTAAATCCTATATCACAGATTACCATAATAGTTACCTACAGGACCGTCTTAACCTATGGTACAGGGTGTGCGAATAACCCGGGCGCCTCGGTCTCCGGGGCGCCGCGGGACGCCCCACCATCAGGAAATTTCGATGAAATTACACCCGTTTGATAAGGAAGTTCCATTGTATCACGATACTGACAAGCAAAGGTTCTAAAAAAGTCGCCTTCGCTTTGTTTAATTGATCATTTTGATTATTTTTCACTTTTAACATCCTCCAAGTGAAAAAATTCTCGCTCGCTACGCTCGTGGCTTAATCACAATTTAAATGCTGTTTTTCTGATGGTTTATTGTTTTTATTGACGCACCGAATCAACGATCACAAATGGCATCGCTCTTATCACGGTTTCTTTTTATTTGTATGTATGTAATTCCCAGTTTAATTTGTGAGTCTTCCAAAAAATAACTTAAAAAATTTCGCGCTCGCTACGCTCGCGGCTGCTTGTTGCTTGACAATGTACTTCCTTAATCGGGTACTTTTGTGTCGTAGACTCAAAAAATTTCGCGCTCGCTTCGCTCGCGCAATTTTACAAATCCACGCTGTCTTATTATACCTTTTGTAATGTCCAATGTAGCATAAAAAATAAATTATGGGGTCCTCAAAATCAAAAAAAGTTTGCGCTTCCGACTGCTTGTTACTTCACAGCGCTTTTTAAAACTTATTAACTTTTTGTGTACATTAATCTGCCTCGACTTTCATAACTTTAACCTGGCCAACTGTTTGAGCCTACAATGATTTGGACACATTTTTTTAAGTCCTTTACCTACCAAAAAAGTGACTTTCGTTGGTGAAAATAAACATAAGTAGGTAGGCGGGGCGGCATTTTTCAGTTTTTGCCCCGCCTAAAAAAAATTGAAGATCCGGGGCTGATTCTGTGTAAGAAATCGAAATGTTAACACTAAAGCACTAATCTGCTATTGTAAGGAATCTCCGTAATATCGCTCTGCTAGAGTTCCAGCTGGTGGACAGTCTTCAGTGTTTCCAGGATCCGATCGCTTTTTGTTTTACAAACAAGCTACAGTGGCTGTCACTTTTCTTCTCGCAATTTTTATCCAAGACTTATTGCGTGACCAATTCATCCGCATATCCTGGGCTTCTGAGTACTAGTATGTTGTAGGATATTGTACCCAGCGCATGAGGAGCATTCATATTGTCGCGGCGCGATTCGTGAGATTATAACTGTTTCGTCGTTTTTCACGAGAATGCCCTCGAATGTAAGAAATAAGACTTACTTACAGTTGACGTGAAATTTCATGAATAAAATAAATCATTATTGGATTCAGATGGCAGAGGGTAAAGTACGCGTGGCGATCCCACTTCTGATCTTAGAGGTCAGATCAGAAGTGGTACTTGAAAATGAATAACACACGTCTATAAACATTTAACCTGGTAAGGTTTATTTCTTACAAAGGATTTAGCAGAAGCCAACTTTGAATAGCAAATACAATATCGATAATTAATTATAAGATCACGATGTGACATCTTCAACGTCCGTCATGCTTCTATCCGTCATAACTTCTTCTACTATACCAGCCTGGTCAGTCCAGGTTGGTAGCAAGGAGGATTCATATCTAACAATATCTATATACTTATAGGTATGCTCAAGGTCAAACTTGTAGCATATTTTCCTGATTGTAATCCAAAGCTTTTGTCAATATCAGAGTCTAATAAGGTCGTATCGTATTTATCTATCTGTCCGATGGACAAAATATAAATTGACTGTTTATTGTTGGAAATGTTCCAGTTACTATATCGTACTAAAAGCAAAGCCCGCACAATTTAAATTTGTAGTAGGTACCTAATCACATAATATTATACGTACCTTTTTGGCTGTACCTCCAGGGTACTCCATTAAACGGCCAATTTTACTAGAAGCTTTTACAAAGAGAACGGATATAATAAAAAATAAAAATGAATTAGGTACGTACATTGGTAGGTACGATATTCATACAACGGTATTTTCTTTGATACCCATGTCATCGTGAAAATGGGATTTGTTGTTTGTGAATTTTTGATGGTATTCAATAAAAGATTCGCGTTCAATGGAACCGATATTTGGAATTCGTTCCCATTGGCCTTTGCTACGCCATAAAATACTTTAAATGGCTATCGAGATGGATAAAGCTGCAATAGTGAGGAAGCAGTAAACATTGTATCATTCTGTTGTCGACTGTCACTTTATAAAGGTGCGTTTAGACTGCTGTGTATCACGCAATTTATTTAAACGTAATTGTACCTGTGTTGGTATTACGTTTGAAAATCAGGGTTAGGTACACTAGCAAAGCGTGGTGAGTCAGTCCCTCAGCATGGAAGCAGACGGAAGGAAAAAGGGGACTTCAAATTCTGCTCATTTAATGCTGCTTATTTAATGAAACGTGTGGTTGTGAAGTGTGGTAAACATTTCCAATTGGCATTTAATTTGTGGTACGAATTTTCCACAAATTATATTATGATTAACTTAAAATGCTTATTAACAATTCGAATACCGCACTATTAGGGCATTATGATTTCATGCACCTTGATTCATAGATTTTTTTGAGAGCAGGCCCGCCGTAAGCGGGCGTGCAGCGCGTGCACCGCACGCGGGCGGCACGTCCTAGGGGGCAGCAAATCTAGCGAGTTATCACGTAATATTTAAAAAATACAATATATTTTTACCAATGATTTGATTTCAATATTTCCGAACACAGCAACAGCGCTAAGAATATTACTTACACTGCCGGTTTCAGTTAGGTACATCTGTTGAAAGGACATTTTCAAAATTAAAGATTCTTAAAATCGATTTAAGATCAACCAGTGGCGTAGCGTGGGGCAAATGCTATTTAGGGGGCGGCAAAATTAAACCAAAAAATTTTCAGAAAAAGCCGCCCTAGCTTTGGATGTCTCCTATCAATTTTGACTATTTCACCCATTGCATCCCCAAAAAAAATCGCGCTCGCTGCGCTCGCGGCTCCATGTTAGATATCGCATTTTATCTTTGTTTAATTGTTGAGGCTTTTTATGATAATATGTTTACTTCATGAAAACTCTAAGGAAAAAATCGCGCTCGCTTCGCTCGCGGCTTTTACACTTCACTTCTGTGCATATCTTACTTTTTGACTTTGCTTTGTTAATTTACATTGGTTTTTATTTGTTTTGTGTCCTTAGACAAAAAACTTTTCGCGCTCGCTCCGCTCGCGCTTCCTTACATACGAAATGTGCCTTATAAGTTTTCAACGGGAAACCCACCAAATAATTTTACTGACTTTAAACATTGTTAGAGATATTTAAGTGCGTTAGTTTAAGTTAATCACAATCTTTCAATACATAGGGGCCACTTGGGTAATGATTGCACTGCATTGATGCCCTAAGCAATTGCTTAGTTTGCTTATGGGCTAACCCAGAACTGCTTAGGTTACTCTGAACATTTCAAGTAAATAAAAAGTAATAATAATATTAATGTGATGTGTAATAGTGATGTGGTGGCACCTTGTTCTCCAGAAACACTTTCCGCTTTGGAGAGCAAACACCCTGCCCCATCCGATGACCTTTCTTTTCCCGACCCCCCTGATCCGGATACCCATACCCTCATTATTACAGGTCGACAATTGAGCACGGCAATAGGCTCCTTCAGGAGCGGTTCCGCAGGCGGCCTCGACGGCTTGAGTCCGCAACACCTTAAGGACCTTACCTGCCCAAGCGCCGGGGAAGCTGGTGAGTCGCTCTTGAAGGAGCTTACAGCCCTGGTCAACCTTATGCTCGCCGGCAAGGTGGACGAGGCCGTCATCGACGTCTTGTATGGAGCGAACCTCTGCGCCCTACGCAAGAGGGATGGCGGCATTCGTCCAATTGCCGTAGGGACTACTTACCGTCGCACGGTAGCCAAGATTTGCTGTAAATTTTGTAGTGAGGGTGTTTCGGAAAAATTTCAGCCCCTTCAGCTGGGTTACGGCTCAAGAGGGGGCTGCGAGGCTGCCGTGCACGCGTTATCGACCTATTTAAATTGTGGCAAAGGAGAGGTCATAATGAAGGTTGACATAAAGAATGCCTTTAATTCAGTCAATAGGGACACCTTGCTGGCAGAAACGAAAAAAGAGTTACCCCAAATTTACAGTTTTATTTGGCAATGCTACAGACATCCATCTAAATTACTATATCAGGACAACCTTCTGGAATCTTCTGTTGGCTGTCAGCAGGGTGACCCACTCGGGCCCGTGATTTTCAGTTTAGCCATAAACCCAATAATTCGGCAGCTAAATTCGAATTCAACGTTTGGTACCTTGATGACGGAACCTTGGGGGGCAAAGTAGATACAGTACTTGGTGATTTTTCTTTTCTCCAAAACAAATTTCAAGAAATAGGTCTAAATCTAAATTACTCCAAATGCGAACTTTTTGTACCGGACAATACTGACAGACAAGACACACTTTCAAAATTCAATGCAATAGCCCCGGATATTAAATTAATTGATAAGGACTCTCTTTGTCTCCTTGGTTCCCCAATATATGAAAATTCATTTTCGAATTTTATACAGGACAAAATACAAAATTTCAATCATATTTCGGAAAGGCTGCTCCAAATTAACATGCACTCAGCCATTACAATCATTAGATATTGTTGTTTTGGCCCAAAATTAACATACTATTTGCGCGTTTCCACTCTATGGAAGCACACAAACCTTTTGGAACAACTTGACAAAATTATCAGACACACATTATCATCAATTTTAAATGTGGCCCTAGACGACCGAGCCTGGGTTCAGGCTACTCTTCCCATTCGCATGGGAGGGCTTGGCGTCCGCAAAATTTCTAGTATAAGTTTACCGGCCTTTATATCCTCCGTCCGTGGTACTGAGAAATTGACCAGGAAAATTCTCCCTTCCACACTGGTCAATTGCGAGGTACCATGCCTGGCTGAGGCTGTAGAGGCTTGGAAAATCACCTGCCCGAATATTGATCTACCCGTCAACCCATCCTCTCAGAGACAGTGGGATGAGCCGCTCTGCAGAGCTACACGGAATAATCTGATTAATACGTCAATTTCTTCTGCAGAGCGAGCGCGCCTTCTGGCTGTGGGCGAATGGGAGTCGGGTTTATGGCTTCTGGCACTTCCGTCGTCAAACATAGGCACCTTGTTTGATGACACCACTTTCCGGCTAGCTATTTGCTTGCGTTTGGGTGCTCCGTGCTGCTCTCCTCACCGCTGCCCATGTGGTGAAGCTGTCAGCAGCCTTGGACACCACGGCTTGTCATGTAGCCGCAGCGCCGGCCGTTTTGCACGGCATGCGAATATCAATGACATAATCCGTCGCGCTCTTGTTGCCGTCGGCGTTCCAGCCATATTAGAACCCAGTGGTCTGGTACGCGACGATGGCAAGAGACCAGACGGTATGTCGTTGTTCCCGTGGAAGATGGGTAGGTCTTTAGTATGGGACGCGACCTGTGTCGATACTCTTGCACCATCTCACCTTCCTAGCTCGGCGCGATGTGCTGGTTCCGCTGCTGCGGCTGCAGAGGACCTCAAACGGCGCAAATATAGTACCCTGGTGGGTAACTATACCTTTGAGCCGTTTGGGGTTGAAACCCTCGGGCCGTGGGGTCCAAGTGCTCATCTCCTATATAAGGATATCGCTAAGCGACTTGCTGACACTTCAGGTGACCCAAGGGCTGGTTTTTATTTTGGCCAAAAAGTAAGCATTGCCATACAACGTGGCAATGCTGCCAGCCTCTTGGGTACACTCCCGGTGGGCAGCGATGAGGAGTTTTTTGATGCAATTTTTTAAATATTTTTATTTATAGTAAGTGTATATATTAGGTAATAAGTTAGTTGTATGTTGTATATATATTTATTATTAAGTTATAATAAAAAGTTATGTGTAATGTACATATGTATGTTATATTGCAATAGTTATTTATCCAGAAGTAGGTGGGTTTTCTGCAATCAGAGCAGTGGCGTAGCGTGGGTATCTGCCGCCCGGGGAAGTTGTCAATTTTGCCGCCCCTTCCCGTGTATTTTTTTTAACAAGTGTTACTGGCCGTTTGTCATTTTAACCGACTTCGAAAAATACCCTTCCCGCTGTGGGTTAGCAGCGGTGAGGGAGTGTCAGACTCTTACTGACTAAAAAACGTTGTGTTCCGTCGAAGGCCTTTTATGTTCCAGAGCCGCGGTAACTCTTTCGAACAATCCCGCAGCCCCGGCAGAAGGGGGAGGTTCTCAAGTAGACTATTCTTTTATATCTTTGTTACTTGATTTCTTGAAGGGTTTAAAATTCCAAATGCGCGAGCGGAGCGAGTGGGAAATTTGTATCGGACTTAAACCAAATATTACGTAAAATTTAGCCCAAACGTACTTAACTTTTTGTTTGTTGACAGATGCAAAAATAAGGGCATATCGTTTTTGAATACGCGAGCGAAGCGAGCGCGAAATTTTTATCGGACTTAAAACAAAAATTACGTAAAATTTAGCCCAAGGTACTTAACTTTTTGTTTGTTGATAGATGCAAAAATAAGGGCCATAATATAGTGTCAGAAAACGCGAGCGAAGCGAGCGCGAAATTTCTATCGCACTTAAAACAAAAATTACGTAAAATTTAGCCCAAACGTACTTAACTTTTTGTTTGTTGACAAATGCAAAATTAAGCTCATACAGTTTCTGATTACGCGAGCGAAGCGAGCGCGAAATTTTAATTATTTTTTATTTAAGACTCAAAACCAAAATTACGTAAAATGTAGTGTCACATGTGTTTTAAGTACTAAATTTTAACAAGAATTATTTTTAAGTTTAATATGTTTCAACTTTCTTGTTTAATGTTTTGTTATTGTTAGATAGTTTTATGTAGCGGCGCAGATACTAGTTGCGAACAATTTTTTTTTATTGGGTAAATTTTGCCGCCCCCTAAAAGCTGCCGCCCGGGGAATTTGCCCCCCCTGCCCCCCCCCACGCTACGCCACTGAATCAGAGCGGTGCATGTACATATTTTTTTCTGTTGGACAAGCAAGATGGATATGAATGGGCGGGGAGGGTCCGGACCCCCTGGATCTACCTTATATATTTTTTGTCAAAACGTATGTAGTCGTAGGGCCGCATAATCAGTTTTGCACGCGGGCGAACAAACAGCTAGCGGCGGGCCTGCTTCAGAGTAAAGTGTTGCAGTAACAATAATTTTGAAAAATAAATATTTTTTTAAGGGAATTCATGAGCACTAACTTGTTCACTTGCAAAAATGAAGCAATTTATTTCTGTGTTCTTGGCATAGTTCCAAAATTCGCCCGCATTAAACTGCACCCGTAACTATGCAAATTGTCTCCAATTTACAAAGAATACGTGGACGTGCATACAGAGCTTTATTTTAACGCCAATATAGGTTTTAGGATAAGACATGTTTTGGTATTCGGTAATCAAATTAAATTATTTACACTATATTACTATTACCAGCCGTTTTCCCGCGTTTTCACCCGCGTCCCGTGGGAGCTACTGCCCGCACCGGGATAAAATGTAGCCTATGTTACTCGCAGATAATAAAGCTTTCTAACGGTGAAAGAATATTCAAAATCGGTCCAGAAGTTTTTGAGTTTATCCATTACAAACAAACAAACAAAGTTTTCCTCTTTATAATATTAGTATAGAAGTATAGATAACAACAAAAATCATGAAGTTGTAAATGAAGCTCCTAAGTGGAAATATATTCGTATCTAAAATTCCATATACAAATACTTTTTTATTATTGTTTGTCTTGGACGCCACAGGCGTTTCTCTAACGAAGAAAGAAAACATACAGAGGAACCCTGAATGGTTTCCGTATCATGTTTGTCTATATAAGAAGAGGCCTTTGCCCTGTAACGGGAGTATATAGCCAGAAAATTATGATATATTGCACAAGAATTTGTTCAACACTGAAACATTATCTACTTACATGGTACATTAAGTTTGTATGCGTTGACTAATACTGTTCAAATTTATTGAATGTTTCGATAAAAACAATATTGTAAAAATAGCTTAAAACCACAATAAAATGTCATAGTTTCTTAATAATGATCAAACATGTGTTAACGTTCATATATTGATGTCTATAAGATATAATAAGGAGTAGTTATTTACAGCAATATTTTAATGATCTCATAGCTTAGCAGCCCTCGTGCGAGGCTCGTGGTACCAAATTCACCCACGCAGATCCAATCGCACACATGTTATGTAACTAACTTTATACGTACAGATATACAGTCATGGACACATAATTAAAGACACTGTTGGAATCTTAAATTGCTGCCGCATTTCATCTGTATTTCTTTTTTCTGATTGCTACTGGAACTTTATTTTCTATTTTAAAATATTTAAGAGGGCATTGTGAAATATTAAAACTAAAGACTATCTTCAGTGATCCTTCGCGACAAGTTTTTTTTCGCTTTATCCGAATCTCGAGCGGTATGAACCATAACGTGGCCTGGCCATATAATTAAAGACACTCCATTTGCTCAGAGGAAGAAATGCAAATTTTTAATATTATTGATGGTACTTTTCTATAACAACATTCCCTACACTGTAACTAAGCATACTAATGAGTACTAATATTTGGTTTATTTCCTTTTACCTCAATGACAGCACGACATCCCTAAGCGTGCAAGCGGTCAGTTTTGTTTTAAGTCGCTACGGGAATTTTCTTCCATGCTTCATAAAAATTTGTGTAAAATTGATCAATGTTTCATGTATGACTTATCGCCATTGTGTTTTCTGGCCGATCACCAGTTTTTTTTCTATTAAATTTGCGATGGGACAAACCAAAACCGTCATAAGTTGCTCGATCAAAGAGTCCTTTTTACTACTCTTACAGTGTTTTTCAGAACTTTTCTAATTTGGAAAGCGCTAAAGACCGGTAAATTATGCTTAGCATATAACAAAATGCTATTTCTAAAATATTATATTACTTGAATTCGCCAATTTTTAATAATATCTTTCTAAAAGATCACCACACCAAGTAGTGGAGAGAAGCCCCACACTATTACTTTTTCGCCTCCTATGTTTGAGAACTTTCTTAGTGTATTTTGGTTCCATCTCATGTTTTTGAGGCGACTAATTTCGATACATTATTTTAGAATTATTCGTATCCCTTTGTTTAATGAGAAAAAAATACATTTTTGAACACTTGTTAACAGCACTTTTCACATTTGATAGAAATAGCCAACTACAGTATGGACACGCGGTGCTTTTCCAAAAGTAACATCTTCTGATACCCATGCCTTACAGCTTTTCCAGACCCGGTTGTAGTCTAAAAGTTCTGCAGACACAACTGTCGTCCTTCTAGCATCAGATGACTCCCAAAAAAACCAGTACCGAATCATGTAAATGGTTCACTATTTGCCTATAGCACCGCCTTAAAGTCTGTTTGCGGACAAGTTTTCCTTGGGGTCGGTTTTGAGTTGTTCTCAAACCATGCCTTTTTTAGTGCCATCGATAAGAAATCTTTAATAATAAATTTATTACCATGTCCTTACTATAGATCAAGTGGTATGAATAAATCCGTATGTCAAAATATAATATTAAAAAGCCTAAAACATTTTACTTACCAGAATTTTTGTTCTAGTCTTATTGATAGGACTAAAATGAAATTTTTTAATGAAATAAACCTAAATTATTACCTAATTCGAGTTTTCATAAGTATTTTACTCACTTCTAAAAAAAAGTATGGCAACTATTTGTATCTTTAGTTTTTTTTTCTTAACTGGACTTTAACTGTCTTTAATTAGCTGACCAGCCAAGTATCAGCTACAAAAGTTAGTGTTCATTTCCCATAGAGCTTTATATCTAAAGTATTAAAGAAAGAAAATATTTTTTGTCCTTAATTTAAAGAACACAATGTAATGTTTGTTTTAATAATTATTACACTACAGTTTATACCGTGCTTAAGCTCATGTCAGTACCATAACTATTTATTTCACTTCGAGGCGGGGGGTGTCTTTAATTATGTGTCCATGACTGTATAATACTCTAGATAGTACCTCTATATAGGCAATAATAATATTTCGGTACCTGCCTGTTTAAATTGCTATATAACCGGGGTAAAGTAAAACCTATTATCCAAAGCATTTTGTATCGAAATTGAACAATGTTGTCGCTATTTATTTGAGCAGATACAATCACTGCTTTATTCGATTTAAAAAGAGGAAATTGTAGTTTAGTTCTGTATCCGGTAAGCTTTATATTCCTATTACTCAAAAATAAAATACTGAGGTTAAAGCTGTGTGGCCAACAGATACCATCATTTAGCTTACCTATTCGATAGGTTATTTACCCGACCAACACAAGCTGCGTGAGCAACGACCACTTTTACAAATGTAAATAAGTGCTTTTTCATCAAACCATTACCATTCATAAGCACTGTTATTACAATTTCAATTGTCAACAGCAACATTACAGAAAAATCATTTGTGTCCACATTTTTTTTTTACCGCAACAGTAACACAGTCTGAAAAAGATGATTAATTGACAAATGACATTTGTAAAGAGCACACCTCTACGCAATATAGGTATTTCGGTCAAGATACGAAGGCGCGGCACTTCGAATACGTAGGCATGCGGTCGGCCGACGTCCCACAATAGCAATATAATAAAATGTTTTTGTGTCGTTTCACACGCCCGAATAAATGTCAGCCGAATGTTTCAGCAATACTCTAGTCACTTATAACGTTCACACTATATTAAAATGGATTTTCTTTCGTGTCAGACACGTTTTTAGGCATTCGAGGTCCTCGCCTATTTATAGGAACTTTAGCGAAATATTTGATAGTATTTTTGCAAAAGTGTGGTAAAGATTTTTGTAGAGAAATGGCTGCAGTTTATGGTTCGCAAATAAACCATTTAGATGGCTGCAAAAGTTTATTGGGAAATTATATAACAACATAAATTATTTTGCCAAGACAATTCGGTTAATTCCCAGGAAATTATAGTTCATAAACTTTGAGATGGGTTCCGACCCATGAAGATATGTACACGTCTTCTAAACGTTAGGCCTCTGTCGGTACGTACGTAATGTCTCGAACGATTGCCCCCTCCAATGGGCCGTACATTTACGCTTATCAATGCGTATGTCGTCATTGAATTAGTAGTTACCGCCAAACCAATTAACATTATGTGGGTATACGCTTATCATGCGATGTGTCTACAGGTTGTCTGATACAGATAAACTGTAATAGGTTTGTGCAACTAGCTTAGGCGGATCCCATACTACTATGCTCCACACTTTGGTATGTAGTTCGTAGATATATTATAGTTTAATGTTTCTTTACATTCAATTTCCGTTCAACTAACTTTCGTAGAGTTCAACACGTGCCAGTGTGGGATCCCTCTTAGTACCGCTCCTACTATTTAATACATGATCTACCGAGTCAGTTGTGCAGGCGATTCAGGTGGCCTAGCTTTTATAATTCTTCTTTTCTGAGAACAAAAAGTTATCGTTGTATTGAATTCCTCAATTACAGTACCTATTATTGTAACAATCTGTTTTTTGTTTATAAAGGCTCTTCGAAGAAAAGGAAAACAAATGGAAATCAGGGTAGAAAAAGCGGGTACGTACTCTATTTACAATTCAACGATGCGCGAACGAAATCTGGCTTGATGATAAAATATTGTACTTATAGCAAAAATCTAGTGGAAAAGAAAAACATTGGGCTATAAATCCTTCCAGTTTTATCTGAAAGCTCTAGATTTTTCTGTTCTATAACCGACCTGACACCCAGTTTGATTTTATGAAGTGTGTGATATTTATGTGTTCAGATATACTTTTATTTTAGCCGTCATCATTCATAAGCAATAAATATATGGCGTCTCCGATTTGATACCACTTTCAATAGATCAAGCAATAAATTCTACTTTGGAAATGTTGCGTGATGAGTGATTTACGCACTATTTTATGTAGTTCAATTGCTTTAATTTTATTAAGTAGATGTCAAAAGTGAAGTATTTTGGATACTTTATATATGTGTATACCGATAGCTGTGTTCGATGGGTGGGATGGTAGGTATATTTTATTTTCTAGTGCTGTTTCTAATGCCGTGGTATTTTTTTATAACTGTTTTTTTTGTATGTAGCTAAATGTTTTTTCATAGAATATAAAATAAAAATCATAGTGTAAAACGTAGGTAACAATTTTAAAGTTCGAACTTTCGAATTTGAAACGAAAATTCAATATACCCAATCAAATACTGAATATAAAAAATATATTTAAAAGCCTTGTCACGTGTTCGCCTCTCGTCACATACAGACATAAACTGTATGAATTTGATCTTATAAATTGTATGATGCGCACGATGGGCATAATTCGCTTTTATTGGTATCAATCACTAATAGTTTCACACGAATTTCTAAAGTAATGTATCAATCATTGCTAAATATAATCGAGCCAATATAAATGGCCGCGGTCTCTCTTGACATTAATAACGTAAAAGGGTAAGAGTATGCATTAGTTTGACTCTTGATACTAAACAGTAGTGCCAATGAACTTTGGCCAACACTATGTAGGAGGCAACTGAATGGCTTTTGTATTAAGGAAAACAGGAGAGAACCAAAATCATGTTCTTTTTTGTTGTTAGCCTGCGGCGTTGCCTGATTGCAATACTTGCGAAAAAATTTATATAAACTCAATGGTACATTTTGTATCGTTAATTTACAAACAATATAAAACAAAATTGTACACATTTCAGTTATTTATTTCGTAGGAATCGTATAAACCAAACGTAACAAACAGAAACCAATTTATTTTATGCTGTTCGTCAAATCTGCCTTTCATTTTATCTATACACATTTTCTTTTATTATATGTATCTTAGCTTTAATCGTAGGTAAATTACGGTAGCTACGGAAACGATAATGGTAAAAAAGAGGTTATCCTTTTTGATTTAGGTATATTTGGGCCGTGTTCAGTGTACTTAGTCCTGTCTCATACAATCTAGGTATCCATTTACCTACATAGAGTATTTCCATAGATAGGTACTCGTACCATCCCAGGTTTCAGTGATGAAATTATATTTACTATCGGTTAGGCGAAAATGAACCTCAGCCAACACTCGCTCGGTCGTCGCTCCTTTGTAGTGGTTATCTAGAAATACCTTTATATTTTATTATTCTAGTACATCGAGCATTCTCTGTGTAGTTGATCATGGTTTTAAATACATGTATTTATTATCAGCCAATGTTCATATGTAAATGTTTGCTATAGATATGATAATGGAGAGGTTTGTTGCTCCTAAAAATATACACTCTTTTGCAAAAAAAACGGGCACCTATGCGAAATCTTACTTTTAAGGACTTTACGTGTATTTCAAAGGGTTTTATTGATTGTAGTATGTTTCTAGCATCAAAAGAGTTAGTCGAGCATGCGTGAGAGTGTATTCTAAATTTGAATTTTGTACAATTGCTAAGAAATTGGTTAAACCTTGTTTGGACTAATTGCTAGCAGAAAGTTCGTCGGTGTTTTCAAAAGTTTTTGAAGTGATTTTCAGGAAAATGATAATGCAGTTTTAATTAATGATTAATGTACTTCTTTGTTAGATCAAAACATTTTTGAGAACATACGCGTATTTGATAAAATTTTCACCTGCTCTAAATGGGCTATGCTGATGATTGATGACAATGTTAAGAGTTTCGGTATTTTAGTGTAAAGCGTTCTATTGTTTAGATATTGTACCCACATGTTTTAAAATATCGCTTTTTCATAAATAAACACTATTTAGAAGAGTATCAGTACTTTGGGCTGCGACAAAACCAATTTAAAGTAAGCGGTGCCGATCACAACTCGTCTCCTATCGGACTTTGACATTTTTAAAAGTCTTGAAATTCTACAAAATACAGAAATTAGCGCATAGACTGTAATCACGAGGTCTTAAGGTCTCATAATCAATGATTTTTAAACAACCTCGTCTCTTGGGAAACTCCGTAGACCTCTGAAGATCTATGAGTCTGAGCGTTCAAATAGCGTGTGTTCATCCCACGGACATTTTATTAAATAAACTTACCTACAATGAGATTTTCTGGCATCTACAGCCCTTTCCTGCTTAAATCATAACAATAATTGGCTATCTGCTCATTTCTTAAGAATTTCGTTTGGCCAATAATTTTGAATTCTTGACTCCCTTTCAGCTAAATCGCCGTTTAGTAACCCGATACCTATGGAGTTATCGAGAGCTTCAACGCGGCAATAATTTGACTTTTTCGATAACTTTAACCCTCGTCATTTTTCGTATGGTTAATTTTAACATTTACGACAAAATTTGGTATTTTTTAAATGTCAAAGTCCGATAGGAAACGAGTTGTGATCGGCACCGCTTACTTAAAATTGGTTTTGTCGCAGCCAAAGGTACTGATACTCTTCTAAATAGTGTTTATTTATGAAAAAGCGATATTTTAAAACACGTGGGTACAATATCTAAACAATAGAACGCTTTACACTAAAATACCGAAACTCTTAACATTGTCATCAATCATCAGCATAGCCCATTTACAGCAGGTGAAAATTTTATCAAATACGCATATTTTCTCAAAAATGTTTTGATCTAACAAAAAAGTACATTAATCATTAATTAAAACTGCATTATCATTTTCCTGAAAATCACTTCAAAAACTTTTCAAAACACCGACGAACTTTCTTCTAACAATTAGGCCAAAACAAGGTTTAACCAATTTCTTAGCAATTGTACAAAATTCAAATTTAGAATACACTCTCACGCATGCTCGACTAACTCTTTTGATGCTAGAAACATACTACAATCAATAAAACCCTTTGAAATGCACGTAAAGTCCTTAAAACTAAGATTTCGCATAGGTGCCCGTTTTTTTTGCAAAAGAGTTTATTTTTCCTTTTTTTATTTGTTCTACTTTTGTAGACCAAAAACAGAACATACAATTCATAATATTACCTGCACCTTCAAGAAGTATTTGAAGTAGCTGAGTGAGAGTGAGTGAGAGAGAACTTTGAACTGGATCTATGCATTGTTTGCAAAAAAATCTATTCCTACAAACAGACCAGCCACTTTTTTCGACCGCAAAAATATTCCACTCCGCTACAGAACCGACTTATAACGCAAACAATCTCTTACGTACATACCTGGTGCGGAATACCGTGTTCTCGTGTTCTTGGCTTTTCCGCATTATGTGTCCCTATTGGCACATACTTGTTTACTTTAATCATATAGGCAAATAAGTGCACTTATGAGACTGCGGCCTTCTTTTTTGTTGTTATTATAAGTGTGTACAGGAATTACTTGGTATAATGGTGATTGATTTTTTATAAAAATTGGATGGAAACATTGGCTTTACTTACAGAACTTTTCAGATAATTTGATGATTGTTAAATGTCATAATTGTACCCATCTGAAGCAATTCAGTATCTCATATGTGTTTCAATTGTAAATCAAATTTATTTAAATTGTAAGTACCTATATCTAAAACAATAAATAAATGAATTTATAAAATTTAGGGGCTATAGTGTTGGATCTTATTTCTTCCTTCTTTCTTAGTTCCTTCGGGACCCGGCAAAACCGCATTATAAATTGAAAAACAAATAAGTTATAAATAAAATTGAACAAAATACCCCACGATGAGAGAGCCAAAGCTCGTTATATTTAATGTTCTATTATAATCAAAACAGTTTAGCTATTTGATGCTAAAATTAGAGCACAACAGTTCATTTTAATAACTATTATAACTTGTTATCTTTATACGCAGAAGCGGTCAGTTTGCCTAAAATAGAAATTGCATAGACATGTAGTTATCAACCCCTGCATAATTATTTTAAGCTTAATAAAGCGCGATATTATTATTCGTAGGCGTTGTTTCGTAGGCGGGGGTCGTAGTAAGCGTAGCCTCGTAGCTCGTAGCAAGGGTGCGGAATGTACATTGCACAGTGAAAGCGCGTTTATTGTCTTATAAATTCAGTAATGATTCTAAGAATGAGCCACGTGAATAATGATTTTAAATCTGGCTTTATGAGGAAAAGCATTTTGTGGTATCTTGGAAGGATTTTTTTTGTGTGTGCGTGTACAGTATATTCGATGTCAGTCTGAAGTTTTCGCGAGTTTGGTTGCTGATTTGCAGACCTACAGTAATATTCAGACTAATATTTGATATCATCAATTCAAATCTGAAGATTGTTGATATTCCTACACACTCCATGTTTGAATCTATGTTATTTATCCTATCTCTCGGCAACAGTACGAAAGATTGCCCAGATTATCTCAAAATCCATTTACTAGATAGACGATTTTCATGATATCGATGATCTACTTAATACCGATCAGATTGTTTACGAAAAAATCACGTTACTATCCAATTTGCGTCGTAATATTAGTCAGACTGAATCGCTGGAGATTGCTAGTTATAAATATCTAGCTGATTTATAACCCATGGGATTTGGTTTTAAATGCTCCATTCTTTGTTCAGTCAAAGAACACGGTTAATTTTAAGTAGATCAAACTTTTTATTAAAACGAGTTTGTACAAAGTATATGAGAGGATTAAAAATAATGCAAGTTGGCAAAAGTTTTTGATGAACAGAAATAAAGCTTTAGTTTGTAAGGTCTTTATAATAATAGTTTTATGAATGGATCGCGTGATCTTTTTGTTTTTGCCTAATCTTTGATATGATATGTGGGCGTACGAGTCATTAGGAGTAACGCAACATTTGCGAATATACGTTGCCGCAAGTAATTACGATTTGTCACACTGTCAGAACTTTCAGTCGAAAAACTCAAGTTCTATAAAAGCGCTTAGCTTAATTGACAGTTCGTTTTAGTTACTAAGTTATGAATGTGATACTTTCTAACTTTTAAGCGATATTTCATAATCATCTTTCTTTCTGTATTAATCGAAAGAAATTCTTAACAAATGAACAACTAGTTTATGGCTCGCGTAAACAGTAGTATTCATAAATATGAAATATAAATGATTTAAATATACTTCATCATTAAATCCGAAGAATTTGCGTAAAAGAAATATATTTCTATCGCTAAGAAGATATATATAACCTTGTGTTATAATTATATGATACTCCTCTCATCAATATTTTTCCAATAATGTGAAGAAAATATTCGCCTGTGAAATTGATACCATACTTCGAGGGCGCTTGAAATTTTTGCGTTTCCCGGGCATACTGCCAAGGCTAGCCGTCTGGTGATACCACGTTTAATTGGCAGGGTTATCCGCTAATTAGCAAGTGAATATGAGCGTTTCAATAGTTGCAATAACATAACGTACATAATTATAAAAATGTGTGTTTTGGACACGAGAAAATATTAGAAGGTCAATTGCTGTCTGGGCAGGGGGAGTGCCAGAATTTTGCTGAGTTAACTCAAATTTTCTCTTCCTTCTGGATGGAGCCCTTTTGTACAGATTTACAGTACGCAATATTTTTCGCTCACATACGAACCTATTTTATAGCTTATATACGAAAATGTCAGATGGACTATAACTTATATGCTTAGCGATAAGACTTTTGTGAAGGCTTATCCGGTTATTAGAAAACTAACAGATCCTGTGATTTGTAAAAAAATTAGCAAATGCTACTTTCTGTGTATCGTATCTGTAATCAATGTTAATTTGGTTGTAACGTACTTTAAAAGTATTTTTCATTGAAAACTTTGCGTAAAATTATACGTGAACGTATACAAATATTATTAGTGGTTTGGCACAGAATGAAAGAAAAAAGGTTTAATTTATTTTTAGTTGTATAATTGCGATGTTTTGTCGCAGCTTACAGTGTCGCGTGGGTTAGTAGAAAAATGACTTGTTTAT
This sequence comes from Helicoverpa armigera, assembly GCF_030705265.1. Taxonomy (NCBI): domain Eukaryota; kingdom Metazoa; phylum Arthropoda; class Insecta; order Lepidoptera; family Noctuidae; genus Helicoverpa; species Helicoverpa armigera. Next base: position 7,389,439 of record NC_087128.1, read on the forward strand.
GTGATGTAATATAGTGGCGTCATAAAGTATGGAGTATAATTTCAGTAATAACTTTCATGAAAATAAATTGTGAACATAAATTCAATCATTAGATTAGGGCTCAGAAAGTCTGCGCTGTCAGAAACAAAGACATTTAGGTACAGATATTACATATTAAAAGAAGTAGAATTCAGAGATTTCTTTTCAATACTTCATTTGAGAAATATTTGAAAACCTTTTCCCAGATTTCCTTTTCAAAATAATGTATGATATTATGATGACTCATTTTACTAGCGTGTACCTAAAAATGGTTACCATTAAAACGTAGGTGGACAAGACTGTCAATATGAAGCCAATGTATCTATTATTAAACCTATTATTGTCACTTCAACGCGTTGCCCATCCGTCAGCCCACTTCTTTTATATAGGATATCTTTATCCGTTATAACTGTAACATGATATCGAAGTTAATATTCTTATTTTTCTATAGTAAAATGAAAATACAAGTAAGATTAACACGTTCGCGTGAGCAATCTCATTTTTAAATGTTGGTACTGTGGCGCACCTTTTTCGCACACAAAATTAAACCAAGTCTTAAGACGCCGCCGTTATACGTAGTCTTATAATCTGTGTTATGTGGCGCAACGTTATTTCACGTCCGACGTCTATAAACGTTGTCGCCACCACATAGGTTTGACATGGTCCGTCAAAATAAATATGACAATCTAGAGGCCGTCGTACGACGTTGGGCCTTTTCATACTTATATCAATACGACGTTGTAAGACGTTGCTTACGCGAACGTGTTAACACCATACTACGTTGGAGGCGTAGACAGAGGGTTTGTCAATAATTTTACTTCAAAATTCAAATTAATGAAATGAATAAACTCTACTGCTAAATATGCACTTTCACAGGGTTTCTTTTAACTCAAACAGATGGAATATTTGTCTGCATTATCATCAACACACTTTATTTGGCACACATTTGTGTTCCTTTTGGCGATAAAAAATGTATTAAAGTTTGTTCATTTCTTTGTGTTAGGTTTTCAAATGAGATTATTTTAGCTCGCATGGAGGTCAAGATGATGGCATTAAACAATTATTATTTTAACCTTTTTCAAACATACGAATATGAGTCTGTATTTATGGCTTATAATAAGATTAATGTACCTATTATCATTTGTTTTTATTTGAAGAATGGATAAAACATTGAAAATCTTTGTTAAGACTACCTAGTTCTTTTTGCCAAATAATATTGTAGTTAGCAGAAAACTGCAATCTACACTAATGACATAAGAACCTGTGATAAGATAGAATACGTGAGAATGTATCTACTTAGCGACGTTCTCACGCATTTCAATACAAACAAACAAAACAATAGTTCTGAATGAATATTATTCTATGTATTTATTATCTACACAAGGCCACTAATTACGTTTGATGGAGAAACTGGTTACACTGTCAATCTTACTTTTATCGATAAGTAGTTATTACTGTACTTGTCAATCATACATTGTTAATTACTTTACATTTTCAGACAATTTCAACTTCAACAAAATTTTGCCAACCTACGCGTACTAGTGTTGCCAGCCTACTGTAAAAACATATTTATTTATTATCAAGCTACACTCATGAATGTGTTATAAAACCTCGTTGGTATTAAATTAATGAATTTTAAAAAATGTGCATCAAAAGAGGTTGTTTACCGAGGATATGCTCGCGGCTAGACGCGCGTCTATGGGGCATTGGGCGCCCAGCAGTGCGATTCTCGTGCCCGTGGCCGTCACACGCATCGCGCGCTACACTTTCAGTTCCCCACATTTTCCGACGCGAGCGCTCACGCTTATAGCGCGCCTTATATTTGTGTATGAACCGACAACCATGAAATCGTGTTTTATCGAGTACAACACTCGGTAAGTTGTTTTAGAATAATTTAAACAATTTATTTGTAAACAACTTGTTGAATACACGTTAAAGTTTTGGTTTAAAACTACGAAAAAATATTTGGATTTGATTTATACATTTCTTGTTGGTGAGTAAATTGATTTATGAATCTATGGCTGGATAATTATATAATTGTAATAATTATTGAATAAGTAGAAAAATAAGTAGATTAATTAGTTACTTGATACTGGATGATTTACACATGTTATTATGGAGTATAATTTCTTTATTAGCCGGTAATTAATGAAACTGCCATACAATAAGTTAAGTGATTATCCATGTTTTACCTAATTAACTTTTGCAATTTGGATGCGTGTTTAGAGGCAATAATTTTTAATGAAATAGGTAACTTAAAACGATCATAACAGCTTATACTAATTAATGTAACTGCAAAAAATATTAAATGCTGAGACCTTGATAAAGTAAGACTAAGACCGTTGACTTTCAATCCAATCAATTAATTTGTGGTTTTGATGCATCAAATAATTAAAAAATATATATTCTGTTTAGGATGTCAATTAGTAATTAAGTCTTATAATCATCATAACACAATATACCTACTCGTATAAGATCGTTATTATCATAACCGAAATTGCATATTAATGTCTAAGCACTACATAGGTAGATTGAACATACCTTTTCTATGAAAGCCAATACAGAATGCGAAAAGATCACGTATATTGTGACATCTTTCCTCTGGTACGGTGAAAAAGAACCTGAATTTTTTACGGTACAATATCTACGGATTCGATATTGAATTAGATTTGCAAGGGACTGCCAATGAAGACAGATATCAAGTAATATCATATTATATTGTACCTTTCATATTTATTTACCTTCGTGTAAGAGTTCAATGTTACGCTGTTTTTTTTTCTTTTGTATTAAATGATGATTGTTTTAATAAAAATAAAAAATAAACAAATTTTAATTTCCTCATTATCACAATTAAACCATAAATTAGAATGTGTACCTTATTGTGAGGGAATTATATAATAGTATATAATGTAGAATTGTTGGTGATGGTTTTTGCGCATGCTCAGCTCAAATATTTCAAAAATGCTTTTTAATCAGACAAAGTAGCAATTAATGTACAGCCCTGTTGTCATTAACGCACTCATGTTGATGGTATTGGTACATGAATAGACTTTTTTACTTGACTTTTTTATTTGACTGCCTCGTTGGTCTAGCTGTCGCAAGTGCGGCTGCTGAGCACGAGGTCTCGGGTTCGATTCCCGAGTCGGGCCGAAATCGCTTTGTGGGTTTTAGAAGACTTTCACAAAGCAGCCCGGAGCCTGGAAGCTGGTGATTGATACACCCGTGCATCGGAGAGCACGTAAATGTCGGTCCTGCGCCTGATCCCTCTCCGGTCGTGTCGGATTTGCCGTCCCATCGGGTTATGAGAGTGAAGGAATAGGGAGTGCACCTGTGTCTGCGCAAATGTTTGTGCACTATAATATGTCCTGCGCAATTGGCTGATCTCCTTAAATGAGAACAGCCGCCGTAGCCGATAATCGGCTAGGAGGACATCACATGAATAGGTGCGAAAGTAATTAATAATTACTTCGGAGAATTAACAACATTTCTGAAGGCATTACAGGCACGCAATTTAGCTGAATATCATTATAAGCAATGGCGAATAAATCCGGTATACGAAGATAAAGTACGAACATTCATTATAATCGAGTAAAAGTTTATCAGAATATGTTGTTTAATATAATATTTTGTTATAGGTATCCTATGACTTGAAAATTTCTCCAAATTGCAAAATAAATGGTATATATCTTTCTTTATATTGTGTCTCAATCTTATCAAAAATACCATGTTTTGGTATCTGATAATTTTTCAATCTCTCATTTATTTTGGATTTAGTAAAAAGACGGAACACTCAGCTAGGACAATGGGTGCGTCTGTATATGGTACAATGAATAAAGTTTAATTTAATTTAAACATAATGGTATGATTACGTTGAATAAAACATTGGAGTATTTATAAATAGCTGTCTACATTGTTTTAATAAAACGTAGCAAAACGTTACAATATTTTACAGTGCCAGTGGGAAATCAAGGATACCTCCACTTCAGTCAGTTCTTTTGAATGAAATTGTAAAAAGCCTATAAATAGTGAGCGATTTATTACAACACTAGCTTCTGCTGGCGGCTTTACCCGCATCCTGTAGGAACTTCTCCCCGAACCCGGATCCCGAACAGCCTGTAGCCTTCTACGATAAATGAGGTATCTAACACTGGAAGAATTGATCAAATCAGTCCAGTAGTTCCTGAGATTAGCGCGTTTAGGCAAAACAACAAACAAACTCTTCAATATTAGTACCTATCTATTGTACTAAGTTCCATAATTATGCCGTCCTTTATTAAATAATGTTAGTTCCAGGTATTTGAATGTTGCAGGTAACTATTCAAATGAGTTACCGTTAATGTTCATTTGGTTGTTGCAGTAATTGCTCTTTTTAATTGGATATTTAGCATAGCTCCTGCAGCTGACTTGCTTCAGTTTAAAGTAGGTTATAATGTTTGCGTTTAGACATTTTTTATAGCTACCTAGAACCATTAATATTTATTTTAAAGAACAGTTATAACAAAAACTATCGTCTTTACACCATTAATTTTAATTTGTTCCCGTTTCCAAAGCCTCTGGAACGGCGTAGGATGTGATTCTTCCCGGCTGGTAATCTAGCTAGAATATTAAAAAAAAACAGGTGGGTTTAAATAATTTGTTATAAAGAAATGGCTAACCTACGGATCCAAATGTAATAGGTTAAAGCTTGTTTTCTTTTGTTAAACATAAAATTACACTTAAACCTGAAATTATTTCCGCAATTTCATTTAAATTACACAAAATTTTGTATTGTGAACATGAATTGGATTCAGCACCATATAACTATACTATACTACATATAATACAGATTATGAACCATTACTGCATCTAGTATTTTTATGAAGGTATTATGGTGTTTCAATTCATATACCACCTACTTACTATATTTCGTTTTACTTCCTAGGGTCCATTGGGACAGAATGCCAATGGCATTTTGTACAAAAATCGACTTACATTTGTTTTTACCAACCATTTTAAACAATATTAGACGAAGAAAATGTAATTTATCAGTGTAGAAGTGATTTATGATTTAGAAATGTTTTATGTTACCATTGAATGATGTTTTCTAGACGCAAAGTGAAAAATATTTTGTTTTCAAAGCACGTGCTGAGTCAAACTTCGAATTAATTTATCGAATTGGATTAAAAATGTTTTGTACTATTTTAATAGAAGATAATTTAGTGTCCCACAGCTGCTTCCGTGACATGTCACTACAGATATCGCACTATTATTCAATAGTTATACATAAAACCTTGAATATTAATTCGCTTAATATTTTTTTCCGTATTCATTCATTCAGTATGATATGGTGTAAAGTATTTATAAACTCTATTCTAGAAAAAAAAATGATGTCGGAGGCGCCAAGTACTACTGTTTTTTTTTCAGTATGACAATATACCACTTATTCAGAATAACAACATATTTTGAGTACATCAATTTATTTATAACACACAATTATTTAAATCACGAATCCGTCTTGAACAATTAAGGGAATAAAAATTTGCATAATCATATGAAAATAAACGCGGGATATAAATTATTCCATTCTAACATATGACACATTCCTATAACATATTCCTATGTACCTCATAATTAAAATATTGAGTTGTACAAAAACGAGATATTTCACATGATCCTCATTATACACGTGGCCATTATGAGTTTTTCTTTTTTCTTCAGCGGAGCCGTAATGAAGCCCTGTCTAACAACGTTAATGTAAAAACCAAAATACACATTTATTTTTAAAACTCGACTTTACAACTAGCATCTGGATATATACTACGTGACATGTGTATTATATCGGTTTACCTATGGAACAAAGAAAGCTGTAAAACATTTTATGTTCATAAACATTGTTCTAGATATTCTGACAAAGGAGGAAGTTCAAAACATGAAATGTATTACGGCTCTGTAAATAGGATTAACATTTTTCATTTCACGTGTTTATATTTTTGTTAGGACCCATGAATTTTCCTATGTAAAAGCGTTCACAGACTACAGAATGTTGTAATTGGTAGATTAGTTTGAAGATAATTGTGAATCCTATCAAACTTTTCAGTCGGCCGATGCCTAATCGTTGTTATTAAATGCGCACTATAGCTTAAAACTGATTAAGAGGTCGATCAGATTATCGGCCGACTAAAACTTTGCAGTCTTTGGGGATTGAAAGGATAATTTCTTCAACTACTGAAGTTTTTTGAATATTTCTAAATGCTTTTACTCGGTAAAAAGTTACGCGACGCCCTTGAGTTACAAGGGCCGCGAATAGTAACTCCGAGGGCAGAGCTGTTCTGAATATGTATACTTATATGTGTAAAGGATATTCTCGTATAGAATATAGCATCTCGCTAGCACTTAAGATGACCTGTATAGTTCATACATATTTTCAAAATTAACATTGATTAGTTTCTGTCATGGATTCAATAAGAAAACTAATTCCATTTTCTCTATTATGAACCTATCAGTACCTAAGTAAAAACTAGACATAGTCTAGACTGATCAAGTCCCAAATTTTAAGGAATTTGAGCAGTGGAAAAAAGAATAATGAGATCTGGAATTCGCGGGAACACCAGCAAGGTAAATTTCTGGAAATACAGAAATCGATACTGCTTTTTTATTGCATTCTACCTTTTACAGCGTAGCCTGACTTTAGTCGAATTTATTTTTCCAAAAAACAAGCCCATTTATCTATACAAAACACAGAATTTCATTAAGCACCATAAATAAAAAAAGTTATTGATGAAAATAACAACTAATATGTTGCTGTGTCCCTATGGTAGAGTAAATTACTGTTTTTCATTCAACCTAATCCTATCTTAACATTTTAAAGACCATGTCATGGCAGAATTATTTTTATTACAAGTTGTGTTTTATTCCACAGTACGTTATAACAAGGCTTGTGGCTAAATTGCGTGCATGGCATGTATGTTTTTGCGTACCCATGTTGTATAAATAAAACGTAAACGTTTGTTTTGCCTACTAAAGGGTTGTTTATTTTGTCACAAGCCTACCTCTAGAAAGGTTAGTTGTGGCTACCATGTTTTGTCAAACGCTAGGTATGCAGTAGGTAGTTAATAATATTAATCGAATAGACGTAAATCATTTTAATTATAAGTTAGATAATGATATCTGAGCAGCACAAATCAGGCTTATCAACTGTCACGGTCGTTTTACGTTTCCCGTTAAGGTTGACTGTAAACACCGGTGGCATTATTTTCTACCTTCATACATGTTTTATGTTATTTCCATAACTCTTAGACTATATCTTATATAAATAAATATTTATAGTTCTAGGAACAATAACGCAGCGCTAAGATTGCGCTTTATTTATATGAAAGCAGGGATAAAGATAAAGTTATTTTCCAGATTTATGATAAGAATAAACTTCAAATCGTTTAAACCCTCAAGCTTTCAATTTCAATTAGGATTTCTCCCATTACTTAATTGGTAAAGTTATCTGATACAACTTAAAGTGTTGCGGCAGTATAAGCGGAAGGTTATGGGCACAAAACAAACGTTCTGCGCTCACACTTAAGAAAACTTACGGGTCTTGAGGGCTTACATGTTCCCGCTTAAGTTCAACAATGTTACAGTAATAACACTTAAGTAAATATTGGTATTTATTAAATGGCAACTTTGGGTAGCAAAACGTGGCTATAAATGGAAGCAGAATCAGCACTGTCCAAAGGTCGCAAGAAGGTTAGCAGGTCAAATTTTCATACAAAAGAAGAGTAAGGAAAATTATGTTGTCGAAATAAAACCTGTTTAGATGTTACTTTCAGAGGAATTCATACAAAGCCAAGGATAAAAGCGGGCGCTCACTAACAAGGAGGCATGCCAAAGAATTTTTTAAAGCTTCTTTCTTTAATTTCATACCCTAAGGACTGGATTCTGATTATCAGAACCTTAGAGACTTCCAAAGGTACTTTCGGGTTGTATGAGAAATTTTAATTTAACGAAGTACTAGAATTTTCAATTTACTGTTAATAATTCAAACGAGGAATCAATTAATGAAAAAACCTTTTGTCCATCAATTTGAATAAAATATAATTTTCATTAAAAATAGATCTCGGTTTCCTTATAAAATCTAGTACAAAATTATAATCTTTTCAAAGGTCTGTTTATCGCTGCTGGGATTTTCATAAATTCTAAAGTAGTATTCTTTCAGAGAGGCCCTTCAACGCCTCATTGCGATCTACAAAGATTCAATTAACAAAATTAATATTTGTACATGTGATATTTGTTTAATTTAGCACTCTTATTACAATGAAATTCTCCACTTAAATAGGTACTAACGTTACACATCGTGGTTTTCATTAAAACAATAAGTTATACAAAAATTCGTTTTAATTTCAAACAACGAAAAAGATAAACTGTTGGTTCTGTAACAAATATTCGTAATAATTTATGATTCGCTCTGTACCTAATGAATTGTCAAAATGCTTCATTGCATGTGAAAGGTTTATTGCACATTAATATGTGGTTAAATTATTACATTTTACAATGTACTGCAAAACCAGTTTATTATCGTGCCGAAAATAGTTAATCTTCCAACAGCTGCATTCCAGTGCTAATATTGTTAAAAGAAACTGCAGAGGCTCAGTATAACACGGCATCAAGATTTATGATGTACATTGATGTAAGCAAAACAATTATTTTCATCTACTTTTATTCCAAGGCCATTAGAAAACATGTGGTAGAGAAAATGTAGACCGAGGAGAATTAAGCGTACACATTATATACGTATAAAGTGTACTTACATTTACCTTGCAATACTGACTTTCGCGATACACACTCAATTATAAATATTGATAACAAGTGACGCACGCAAGTGCAAACAAACCAAGACAGACTGCTTACAGTAATTTGAAAAATACATTCATGTATAAATAAAAGATTTTGAGCCTTTGGGTATTTGCGTCAGAAACTGCATTTAAGCATAAAGTTGATATTCTGAAGTGTGCTTGGACGGCAGATCGTGTCTCGCTAACGAAGGTATTGTTCAAGGTAAACAAAACGTCACCTTTATCCCGTTAGACCCTCCGTCGTACATGTATATTTTTGTATAGTGATTCTTGACTCAAATAAAGGACCGAAAAGATTATTTTATTTGGATACTGTCAAAAGGCTCATAATCTTCACTAAAGCCTTCGTAAGATTGATCAAATAATATGAAACAATTTTTTCATAGACGTAGTAGTTAGTAAGGCCTATTTTTGGATACAAATTACTTCTTCAAGAACTTTGTCAATGAGTATAATATTTAGGTAACCTCATATCTCACTCCGTAATATGTGACAATATTATATTTGTTATTTACCTACTCATCACACATTCCTGTGTGTTCCTAATTAGGTTTCTGCAAACACCGAGTTCACGGTAGAAAAGACAAATTCGGCGTATGTATATATGTGAATTCTCTCAGAATAGAATAATATCTATCACATATTAGTTCCAGGAGATATAATCTCTCTAAGTTTCTAGTCGCTATTGAAATTCGTCCTTTACGCATATGTAAGTTTATTGAGGCTTAAAGCTTAGACGGAATGTGTCAGAATTGCAATATCTATGGAAGCTAACATAATTGTGTAGAAACGTCCTTTGGTTTCGCAGTTGTCAATAGAAAACATGATTAGCTCATAAGAGCTGCGAGTCTGTATGATGTCGGTAATGCAATGTGGTCAAAGGATTTGCTATCAAAGTCATTCATAAAACTGTTTAGTCCAACAGCACTGTCTTATTAATGTTGTATGCCATTCATTACATTTGCTGTGTGGGCTAATCCCACTGACTGGCTTGATGTGTGGGAAACTACTCAGCATCGGTCACTGAAGCGTCACCGTTTTCGCTCACTCATCAAATAAATAATTTGCATCTCTCAAGGGGAATATAGATTCATATATCTATCGAGTTATATAACATAAATCATGCATGCAAAGTAGATAGCCTGATGGCCCTCCCCAGTGTTCCGAGACAAATTGACCCTAATTTTGAGCCGGAGCCAAGTAGAGAGCTTTGCTCCAATATTGGGATTTTGTAATAGGTACCAACAGATTTCAATAAAACCGTTATCAAAGCGTCGTTACGATAAAGTGATCAATAATTAATATCACAAAGGGAATTTTATTAAAAAAACCAACGACCAATATCGAATGTATTACAAAGAAAATATGATAATGGAATATTATAATTTAATAACGTAAATTGAACTGGGAGGACGCTTAGTTATCTGTTCTAATATAATCCACTTATTCAAGGATCCACAAAACGAGTTAGGCAAATAAAATGGCTTTGAATGTCACAAACTGTCGATAAATTAATAGCTATCACCATTTATTTGCAGTGTAAACGACACTTGGGAGCTAATGGCGTGAATAGCAAACAGTCTACGACCTATGGTAAACTATGGGTGATTTATTGTTCCAACTAGACGCTTCTGCAATTTGTTCATGGGAAACGAGTACGACGCCTGTAATGGATAAGCCCTAGAAGTGCAGTCGCATGGCAATTAAGTTCATTTCCAGTTTGTTTGTGGCTTTCCCAACTGCAGTCGAAATTCTGAGCGCAGAGTTGCATCGAAAATTAGGTTCGCAATCGCGATCTTTGAGAAGAAAGTTAACGGTGCGGGTTGTAATTAATTGCAGAGCTCTCAAATTAAGACCGTTTCGAGAGAGATAAGTGCCAAGTTTTTCTTTGAGCAAATTGTAATTCCATTTTATGCTAATAATTTAAGACTCAATGCAGTGTTAACATGCCATGAAACGCGTGGGTATAATCCAAGTATGTACCTACGTTACGAAGGTGCTTTACTGTAATATGGAAATTCGCGCACAAAGTCCGCCGGTCGAAAGTAGTCTGATCCGCATTAGCATGGCCGCCGCTGTAAAATTCCGCAACTTGTGCTTACACGAGTTTACCCAACTTTATAATGCGGCGACACTTTTCAGCTTCCGACGATTCTAGAACAATTTTTATATGGAAACTCGGTTCTGTTCAATCGATACTGTTGATGGAACTTTGTATAGGGGATCCAGTTACGTGTTGTTAGTCTTTAGTGCTTAAGTATTTGTTAAGAAGGTTGATAAGTTCCTTTAAAAATGCAATCTTAGGGATTTGTTACTTAGGATACTTTATGTATCCTCTAACGAGGCTACGGTTTTGTTAGAAAGAGAAAATGTTCTAAAGGGCAACGACAAAATAAAGGGGTTTGATCAGTAAAAGTTTGACACTCCTTGCTACTCTCGCTGATTCTTCTTCATGTGACGATGACACATCCATATGTGACGATTCCGGAATAAACAACTTTTTACCGGACCATATTTTTGTATGTACCTAATAACGAATGGAAAAATAATTACGTCATTTTAATCGGTTTCTTCCATTATCTTTATTGATTTACCTACCTAAATCAGACGAAATAATTATTCGATTGAGTGATTCCTTTCCGAACTTCGTATTAACAAGTGATTTGGGTCGCCTCACAAAAATTCGATAAGTGCTATCTTGAACTTTACAGAATATCTGAATAGACTTATTCATCTGGAAGATCTGTCAGGCCAATCTATCCCGAAATATATTTAAGTGGGACCCTGATCTAATTGATTTTCCTTACGTTTCTGTTATTCTACAAAACCTTTTTCTTTCTATCTCATCTGTGGTATTACAAAACTGATCATAAATTATAACAGAAATTATGTAAAAGTTAATTTCTTATATTAGTAAACTGCTCGTCACGTTACTTCTTTTATTAGACCAATCCATAAGTACGTACGTGTAAGTACGATTTCACAGAGTACCTATGGAGTTGCATTAGGTTGATGGCGATTGACAATTTGGAAATAACGCTACTCTAAAAATTGGGATGATAACTGGTAAAATATGAAACTTTTATGCACTTCAAGAAAAACACTCCTGATATTATTTGAAATCATTTTTTCTTAAGTGCATGCTCTTCGATGGAGATATGCTTCTAATCCATATTTTTTTACCCACGATTCACATCGCAATGAGACAATAAAGACAATAACGTTAATGGGCTCGTAAATTAGAGTGAGACAAAGTAGTTACACAGCAAACTTAGACGTTAATGTGTTAAACAAGAAGCAAAATCATTCAGCGAAGTTCATTGTTTTAGATCAAGTAGGTATCTGCGAGAGCGTCAGAGCTCTACATATTATAATCTAGTATATGATCATTACAGACATTGAATTTTAATTCGAAGTTCCAAATGAGTATGCAAGCTTGAATATTTGAGTACTTTTTATGGGAAATCATCACATGACTCCGCCCGCTGGAGTTAGCATCGTGAGAGTGTCAGACTCTTACTGACTAAAACCCATCATGTTCCTCCTTAAGCCTCCTATGTGCTAGGGCCGCGGTAACCCCGACAGGCGAGCATTTTAGTACTTGATATCTATTTTTTATTAGTGGAAAAATAAAACACGATCGATTCGAAAGCAAAACACAAACAAAACTTAATTAAACTTTGAAGCGTAAATCAACAAACTAAAATACTGAGCAGTTCATTTACATTACAAACTGTTAAATAAATTATATTTTAGTCTAACTATTGGTGGTTTCGACTGGGCTGAATGTAAGCGAATTCTGAAACTATGTACAATGATGTTCGTTAATTTAACACGCATTAGTCACACCACAAATCTGTTAACAGCTTCCAATAGTGAATTAATAGTATATTCGAAAGTGTTCTGCGATGAGTGGCAGATTTGTGCAAACATTCAGAGTCTTTTTATGTTCGGAATGCGATGCAAATACTAACTTGTTTATGGATTCTAAGATGTTATTCGTACTGAGTAATGTGTAATCTAGATACCTATTTGTTTTGAAATCACGGATTTATCGACAGTTGATGTGGTTGAGATTTACAATGATCTATTTAGTCATTAAAAATTGTTGTTTAACTCACTATGCCATATACAGTTCATGCTTAATCATTTCATTAATAAGCTGTCTAAGGACGCATCAAAATTTCCTCGTGTCGCTTTTTGGACTCTGAATTTTATTGATCACGGTTATTAAAAATATAAATCATGCAGTTACCTACAATATAAAGAGGGGATAAAAAAACTGCTGTTTTGGAACACAAATCAAACTTAGCCAATAAATAAACTGTCAAATGAATCACAAGAAAATATCGCAGTATTCATAACTCAAGAACTAGTTAAAATTAATAACGATTCTATAAATAAGCTATAATGTCTATTATTTTAGACAATATTAATATTTCATTGTTCCCCCTCCGGATTTTCAGGCTGAATCTTTAGAAGTATTACCAAAGACTATTACTTCACGCTCAAAGTAACATCGTATCTTAAAGTCAGACTTGACAGTCAAGAAAGTTGAAATTCCTCTGATATTAAGTATCAGTTGCTTTGTAAAGTTTGTGTTTATTAAATTAAATCTTTATGTTTCAACGTTTTGTAAAGTCACGTATACTTTTAAAATATAGAGAATTTTTATCACCATGCAGTGATCTACTTTAGATAACAACCGCTTTTTTTAAACGTTTTGACAATCGTTGAACTAGGTTTATACCTACTCTTTTGCAAGTAACATTTTTAAAAGCTATTTAATTGAAATTATGAGCGTCTTATTTATTGAGGCATAAAGAATCCTTACTGTATTTACATTGCCATTGGCATGTCGAATTATTCTACTCATAATGTTAAAGTATCGTCTAGGCCTCTAAAAACTAGTATATATATTTTCTTAGTGGCAATAAATAACTCTGAATATCCAGTCTCATCTAATAAGCCCGCTCTCGCTATGAATATGATGAACTAATAATACACACAGTATTTTGGCTGAGATGTTATCACAATATTATTTTTTCGAACAAATAAGGTATTACTACGTGACCGGGGTAGTTACTGTTTATCAAGAAATTCCAGTGACTAAAAAAAAGACAAGCATCATAATCTTATCATAACTATTTTCGGAGATATTCAATACAAATTAGGTAAAAAATAAGACAAGAAAATTAGGCACTCGTCTATATTATCTATCTATAGAGAAAGAGAATATTTTCACTGAAATATGTGTAACTTTTACACCCGTTTAAAAGCGTTCATATTGCAAATAAAAAAATCTGTTACAGACTTTTTTTATCGTCCCACTGCTGGGCACAGGTCTCCTCTCACACGGAGAAGGATTGAGCGTTAATCACTACGCTTGCTCAATGCGGGCTGGTGATTTAACAAAAAACAAATCTAATGACTAAAAAACCTAGGAGACAAGTTGAATTAAAAATGTGTTAATTTTAGTTTATTACTACGACTCATATTCTCATATACATATCTAATGAATTATATCTTCACGGGTCAAGATAAGTTTAAATATAGTAACGACACCTATTATTACATACTTACCTACAGAAGTGAGAACTTGTCTGTAATTTTATACCTTTGAGTGGGTGCATCATACCTTTGCAAAGTCATGAAAGTCAAACTTACAGATAATATATGTATGTAAGTGCATATCTTATAAAGCTTTAGATCGTATATTTTCGCGGTACCTATTTGATACGCAGATTAGTGTTGAGTGATGTATAAGTATCAATTTACATAAAAATTCTGATATTACGAATAAAAATTAGGTAGATATATTCTTGGCTAATTTTGATTTCTAGCAAAAAATCATTGAGATATTGATTGAATATTTGAATCCCCAGTTACTGAACAAAATTAAGAAAAACGCGAGAAAATAGCGGATAAAGATACATACAAACAGGTCAAACTAAGAACCTCGTTTTTTTAAGTCAGTTAAAAAATGTAGTTGAAATATTATTCTGACTCAATACAATTTGGAATTGAGAACGACTCTATATGATTTTTAAAAGTTGCCTGTAGCATATGCAGCGGACGAACTGAGCTTTAATATACTAGACATATGAAACTTCGCTTCTATTAAATTCGCATAGCACAAAATAAAGTAGAAGAGAAATCCTTTGCGGTTTTATGTCAAGGACTACCCACGCAAAAATGACACACGTTAGTACAACGAGGTGCCCATAGGGTATCTACTCAACGCGCTCGGTAGGAGTAAAGAGGGATCTTGAATGTGTCACCCGGGGCTTCATGTCACTTACATGAGCAGCTTTACTGTACCTGCAACGGCAAACATTTCTTGCTGCATAATAATATGGGACTTTATACGTATTCTTACAGTAGTTTATGCACGCTGGCGTTCTCAACATAAATTTTACTCGATCGTTGCTACTTTCGTTTAAAGTGCATTTCAGCCTCGAGATTATGCATCGTTGCAGATTAGAATGTTAGTCGAAGGGTGTTGTGAAGGTAACTGAGATAAATGTTATACCCTCAAGTATCTATGGTAGGTAAACATTACCTATCAATTTTCGTAGCCAAGTGATTTTATACGCTAACGAAATACATTTGCCAAGACAATTCAATCTTGCAAATGCAATCTTCAAGTTGCAGAAATGTTGAGGGATTACAAACTAAAGGTATTATTCGGCGTTCAACGTTCAATAATGCATTAGGGGTTCATCGCCGGATTGATATGTATTTCTGGGGTTTCCGACCGAAAATTATGTAGATCACATTCAAATGAATCGGGATAATGCTCAGGACTTCGTGTAGGTTGGTTGAGTTTGTATGCCATACTAACCGTCCAAGAAGGTGCCAGACCGTACACATTTTGGTTGAATAAAGATCCCAAAACTAGCAGAAATTAAGGAAAAATCTGTGTAGGTTTTTAATACAGATTTTGTCACATTTTATATAAATTGATGCTTGTACCAGAATAATTAATGATAGAGGGAATGGTCAATGTTACTGGTGGGTAACATTAACGTGCAATATATAAATTAATAAATTAATGTTACATTTCGCTGTTTCCTCTGCAAATAAATTTTCAATTGGCTCCGCGTCAGAGCTGTTAGTATTGTGAATGTGCGAGAATAAAATGTTAAAGCACAGAGCCAATAAAATGTAACAGCAATAGGGTTTAGAAATAAAGCACGATAGCTAATTTATGTTAAGTATCTTCTTTAACAGTTTGTTACACTTGATACCAGATAGTACCTACAGATTTCATACAACTTTTAAATATACGAGTAAGTAGGCACCTAGAATTGTAAATATATTTTATTCTAATCGGAAAGAGATATTGTTTCAAGCTCATAATTTTGAAGTAATCATTTACAGCCGTTCAGTAATATTTTTTACTCGAATTAACGTGAGATTACACACGTGTAACGTACGAGTATAACACGGTGATCACAAACAATTCGGTCTCAGCTCACCGCGACGACCATGACCTTGTGGCTATTGTGTACTATTTACCGACTCTACGAAAATTGTATTTCAATACAGTTACACGGCTACTGCTGAAATATGTATGACGACTTCTAGACGTGAAACCAATCTTGTTGACTTTCATTGAACAATATTCTACCGCTCAAATATTCTGTAAACTATTTTGGACGTATTAAATATGTACGTAACTTGTTTCAGGTTATGACGACAGACTAGTTGAAGAGGTAGTTGAAGTTGTTCGCGACAAGGCTACCGTCACTGCAGTGCCGATGACCAGCCGGTGCGGGACGCGAGCGCACCGCGAGCATGTCGAACGCGACCGACGCGTACTGCGTGCCTGGCGCCACCAACTTCAACAAGGCGTACAGCCGCCTGCACGGCTACATCGCGCTGGTGATATGCATCGTCGGCTCCGCCACCAACTCTATCAACATCGCGGTGCTCAGCCGCCGCGAGATGACCAGCTCCACCAACTCCATCCTCACCGGCCTCGCCGTCGCAGACCTGCTAGTCATGCTCGAATACATACCCTACGCGCTACACATGAACATCAAAATTGGACCCCAAGTTAACAAGAACACTTACGCTTGGGCGGTGTTTGTTTATTTTCATTCAATATTCAGTCAAACGTTTCATACAATTTCTATTTGGTTGGCGGTGACTCTGGCTGTGTGGAGATACGTTGCGATCGCGTTTCCCCAGCGGAATAGCACCTGGTGTAGCAAGAAAAACACGACTCTCGCTATCGTGAGCGCTTATGTGATATGTCCTTTTTTGTGTCTTCCTATCTATTTCGCGATGAATATAGTGCCCAGTGAAGTGACTGCTCAAAACAATTCAGAATTCGCAGAGGACCTGTCCCTGCCGGACAATCGGACCGTTTATGTTTTAGAAATGTCCAAAAACGTACAATTAGTTACAGCAATCATGTGGATTTATAGTGTAATATTAAAACTAGTTCCGAGTATAGCGCTGTCGATATTGAGTACTTGTTTAATATCAAAGTTGACGACAACGGAGCGAAAGAGGCAAAAACTTCTGAAGCGTTCAACAATCGGGCCGAATGAGGTAAGTTCAATGAAAATTACATTACAAGTCTAGGTATGGCTTCTATGCTATTTTCGTGTTGTTACAAAACATGTTTTCAAAACAAACGAGCTGTGCTATTCGTACTTTCAATATACATACGAAATGACTGTTAATACCATTACATGAAGCGCTACACAAACTGTTATGATTGCATAATGTGTGTATTTGTAAACTGTTTGCAATAACATTAGACGTTCTACAATTAAGACAGAGACAATTTTCACGAAAACAATAATTCTTTCAGATATTAAAGTTACATTTGATAGTATAGGTTACGTTTTCTTTGAAAGAAGTAAGAACCACTTGTTAGTATCGGATAATCAGTATTTTGAGTATGAAGAAAAGTCGTCTGAAGTATCTAAGTACTCCATAATAATTAGCGGTGATACTTGATACCGCTGCTTTACTTTTATTTTCGCTGGAGACTCATTTTGGGAACGTGAAGTGTTATTTGGCCGCGTCCTCTCGGAGACACTTCAGAACTTATCTACCGAAGAGTAAATAAGTGGTTATTTTATGAAGAAAATAACAAGGTGTGTCGGGTAAAAGTGATACATAAAACTCTGTCAAATATAGGGAATAGTACGAGATGTATTACCTATTAATCATGAGTAGCTAATGATTAATACGTGCGTGCGTACGTATGATATTTTAATGCAACCCACATTCATCAATATTGTTTCTATACATATCCACTTAATTCGATTATATGTACCTAGAGCTTTCAATGAAATTTGGGATGATATAGGACTGACGTTGGCGATGAATCATTGTTAATTTTAGGATTAATCCAATCGATGCTAGGGTTTGCAACGTTCATCATCAATCACATGTTATTACATGAGCCGAATAAACACCCTTTAAAATAATACTTTGAAATAAAAGGCAAAATTCAAAGTCATCAGTTGCCTACTAATTACCGCTGTCCCAAATTAGATCAGCCTATTAATAAGGGACCAAACGGGACCTTTCCTCTCACAATGTCAATATAAAATGACATAAAATCAAATTGATTGTAATTAAGTAACCCTTTGTCCACCGAGCCTAACTGTTGATGGGCAAAGGGCTTGAGAACCCTGAAATTTAAATGTTATTTAATAGCGTAAATATGCGCTGTTATTGAAACTTAAATAAAATAGCGAAAAGGGGTAATGGTGTAATTAAGAGACCTTGTAATTTTCGCTAACAGCTGTAATTTGAAGGTACAGGTTATGCCACTAACTGTTAACTACCGATTAATACAAAGGTACCAGAAATTGTTACCTTAAAGCGTTACGTGAGGGGGAACGTTTTAAAGTGGATGACTAGTTGAAAACTTGAGCTACTAAGTCTGGGTTTTTATTGTGTAACCTTGAATCTAAAAAGGCTCAAGTTTTACCGTAGAAATACAGCCACCTAAACATAGCATTACCTACGAATAGCACTTATCGCTTTCTGAATTCGATAATTTTCCATAAATTATACCTCGCTACATTAGGGAATCATATGGGATGAAAGTTAGCAAATCGCTTAGCAGATAATATAAGTTAGCCATAACTTTACAATGGGTTTTCCACCTGTGAAGTTCCAAAACACATTAATGGTTCATTTAAATATTGAACGTTCTGATCAGAAACGGCGAATTCATTGATGAATAATTCTTTGTAGTAATATATTTAAACTCGTGTGTTTTCAAAAGAAAGTGCGTTATCATACATTGCCTTTTGATGTTAATGATTGAATATTATATTTCCAAAAGATGATAGACTATGTGGAGTCAATGTACAGACGTTGTTTTTTCTATTAGACGGAACCAATTTAGTTGAGTCAGGATATGAAAGAGTTCATTGACCCTTCAATAAAGGAGTTCTACGATTGAATGAATAAATTAGGTTCTTTGTATGAGTACAATTCTTGTTTGTGACTTGTGTATTGTGTTTTATTGCGCATTTTATACTCGACATAGCTATTCGGATTTAAAAATTGACTTCATTTTTGTCTCGATATTTTTCATTTGAGATAGGTATTTCATTTCTATATCAATCACACGTGCTCTTAAAACAAAAGGTCCGCGTCCACTTTTCTGTATAAATTGTGTGTGTTTTAGGACAACACTACTAAGTATATCTGCATCAATCATCTCTCTTCACGGAAAACTACGAAGTCTATTATCCAATGACTATATTTTTACACAACTAATATTGATTTACTTTTCAACCTTTGTACATTGTAATCATTCCTAACTGATACTAAGTGCCTACACACTTGGGGTAGATACCAAAACATTTCTGATAAATTTCAACAAACAGACAGTCTCATAAACTCGCGGTAAAAACGACGTGGAACAGCTTGTCATTGTAAAAGACAATAGCATAACACATCACATGCACATAAATTAGATTTCGGTATGACAGTGTAATATCGTTAGCGTCGCCAAGACACCGGTCTCACAGCAACGTGGCTTAATGAAGTTAATAGAACCTCTGAACAAAAGCCCCAGTATTGTAGCTAACTAGTGTAACCTTCGGAAGGAGTCTCCATCAATCTTCTCGAAAAGGAAAGGATAATTGTTTGGGTACTTAAGTTATGGTGTATTGGTTGAAAAGTTTTTACAGAAAAAATATACCGACTTCAAAAATATACTTGAAACCTTCGCCGAAGTCCGACTAGATAATCAAACATTGGTACATAAGGTCAAACTGAAAAACTAATTTTTTAAGTCGGTTAAAAACAGAAAATAAGGAGACGTAAGTAAGATTGTAGGTACTCCTGAAGTAAGTGCTTAAATGAATGACTAAATGAAAATGCACTATCTTTGAATGAAACTGGAATAGAGAGAAAGAGAGATTGCAAAGAACATCTAGTAGAACCTAGTAGTACACATCTCTCTTTAAAATGGCAATTTTTTTTTAATTACATTTTGTATCTCATGATTTTAACGACCATGTTTGTCTCACGCTTGGCAGACGTTTCAAACGCTAATCCCTAGGCACCCTGTAATTAAGTTCGTAAGAGTTCATTCTAAAATTTCTCCAGTTCTGAGAACTGAAGAAGTACGTAGTCTTCTATTTTTTACTTGTTCGTTTTTTCACAATTAAGATAGGTTACACACTTTAGGTTAGACATTGAGTTGTATAAAAATCGATTAGCCAGCAAGGATGAGCGTATCTCTTAATTTATTATGGCCTGTAATTTTTTGACGTACCTAATGGGTGTATTTTAGCTACCTCACCCTCTATTAGCCATTTGTTACACAACCCCTCTTTAATATGGGTCAATGATAATAGCTGAGCATGTCTGGCGTAGTCTAGAAAATATAAAACGTGCATAAACTAATCAATCAACCGAGCGACCCACGTAGACATCCATATCGAACGATTAAACGGGACATTACCCCGAAAATGTCCATTCTAACTCAACGGTTTCCGTGCGGTTGTCGGACGAAATAGCCTTTAATCCCACTAACTTTCCGGCCTAATGCCGTCGCATATTTCCGGCTGAACCTACCCGATTCTCATTAGTGGGATCCCAGCATGTTTCTAATCATCTACAAGCCGATAATTCTGGGCTCCCCCAAGAGATTCAAACTAAATATAACTTGTAACTCACAGCGAACAGAAAACTGTACTCAATTTAGAAACAAATTAAAATCGACTTTAATAATACGCTTGTGATTTGCGAGTTTTGTCATCATGTGATAATCAAATATACAGGTGAAACACAAAATCTGTTTAAACTTTCATGGCTTCAGCGTAATTCCATAAAATAATATCACTAATTCTGCTTACCTACATTATACGAATTAATTATTATTTGAATAATAAATCTGAACGTTTGATATCCATCGCAACATTAACATAAAATTGTGCGGTATTTGTAATTCAGGTGAATATAGTTATTGAATTTAGTTTTCAGTTTGACAAACAGTAATATTCATAAATTTATATTGTATTTAATGGAGGAAAAGAGCTTAGCGAGAAGTACCTAACTCCCACGTGTTCTATGTTATATGTGAGCATAGATTGCACGAACGGCTTGCGACTTTGCGCGCACGTTCACGGCACCTTGCAACTTACTCCCCACTGTTCTAGACTACAATAGCCGAACCATTACGGTTGCTATCACTTCACAATATTGCTTGTTGAACAATAGCGACCGACAATCAACCATTGATTCAAGCATAGGGGTCGAGGGAGACTAATTTTCATCTTCACTTACCGACTGGCGTGATCTTCACAGAACTTTTCCTCCGTATAAGATTTTGATTGGCTTTTCAATTCGAAACAAACAATCGCTTTTGCTCAATTGTTATTGTTGGTAAAGATCAAGGTGGTTTATATTTACGTAAGTTCGTGTTTGTTTCCGAAAGGGTAGAGGTACCTGGTTTGCTTTGTTCCTCATGATAATTTAACAAAAGTTTAGTTTGGTTGGCCTAATAAAAGCTTAAGTGGGTTTCTAATCGAGTTTAGAGAAACGCCGAGAGTTTGTTCTTTGGCATATTTTATTATCCAATGACTTGTCTATATGGATTTATTTCTATCTATTTTGTATTTAAGTTTGCAAGACTTGCATTCAATGAAATTAAATAGTGTAGGTAAGCAGTGGTAGCGAAGTGCACAGGAGTCTCCAAGTCATTCACAAAGCCCGCGTGTCAAGTTGTGCTTCGACCGTAAGCTCGTTAATGTTGAAACTAATTGCCATTTGCATCACCTTACATGTTCTTGTCGGTAGTAGTGAAATAAACGAGATGTATTTTGGTACAAACTTCCCTAATGTTATAAAATTGTGTTATTACTGATTTAATGGCATTGTCTTCAATGTAAATGTGTAGGTATCAAAACGACATTTTGTCTGTGAATTCTTTGGGAAAAGGGACGATGTTTACAAAGCAGTAATTTAATTAATCAAGTGAGGTCAAGCAAATCAGTATATTATGGATAATTCACGCATCATAGGGATCATGACTGCGGTACTTAACTTTTACGCAAAATAAGGATAATTACCCACCCTAAACGCCTTTACATTTTCCAGCCTGAGAAACAGTGCCTAGCGACGGAGGAGGCGTGCGCGCGACGAGCCAGTCGCACGGATCGCACGACGCGCATGCTCCTAGCCGTGCTGGGCTTGTTTCTGTCCACGGAGGTGCCTCAAGGTCTGCTGGGGCTGGCCAGCGCCCTCGCTCCAGACTTCTTTAAGAGCTGTTATAGCATGTTTGGTGAGTCATAAGTACCGAAGTAACTATTTGTCGTAACAAATCTTTTATATAATCGTTTATTTATTTGTATTTCGCATTAAGTATAATAGAACAGTCAACCTCTTTAAAAAATAATTTAACCATTTATACCTATGTAAGTGTCGTACCTACATGGAAAATACATGAAATTAGAATAAGATTATATAATAAACCAGCACTAATTGCTTACGTCTTATCAAATCTCTCCAGGCAGACACGTGCTATTGAGTTAGCGTTCAAAGATGCAGAAACTAAACTCTTCAGATATAAGAGCAGGGTAATAATCTCATTTTCGCACTTTAAAATATAACCTACCTCAAGTCTTTCGTTTGCCCTTTAGGCAAGTCATATTGTTTGGTTTCTAAAGTTCGACTGTAGATGCCAATTCTCAAGATACTGATAAGAGATACTTTGGGCCTTATTGTCTTATTGCACTCTGTAACCACAGACAAAAGTCTTATCCTGCAAGTTTGTAAATAACTTGTGTATTCATAGAACACATCATACCATGTCATTACGCTTGTATTCCCGAAGGAATAGGTTAAAGTGTAAAATGTAAAGTATAAACATCCATTTCGCTAGTTTAATTTGTTTATTAAAGTCGTAAAGCTTATCGCTGTAGTTCATAACGTGTCTCCGCTGAAGTATGTTAATGAAAACAAGTAATAAATCGTAGCACAATGGCGAGCGACATTTTATCGACAGTTTTTTGCCGAATGCCGATGAGCGTACATTTATTTTCTATCATGTGTATGCAAATAAAATAATAATAAAAAGTATTTTTACTTGTATGAATACTGGAATTTTATATACTTATTCATGATGTTCTTAATAAAATACGCATTTGTAGTAGACTTTATAGTCATGGTTTTCTATTATCCAGGTGTAATTGTTTTGGGTGGGTATTCAAATCTAATACATTCTGGGCTTGCCCGCATACAATTTAGTTTTATTGGGTACTTGACTCCGACTGTAAAGAGTGTAACACCGATTTATTGTCCGTAACATATAAACATTTGGGTAAATGTGCTAGTTTTAGCTCGATTCTGGCTCGGCATTCCTTCTGTATGTAATCACCTTTCGCATTAAAACTATATAGGTACCCGTTTCTTCACACAGGTTTGGTTTAACAGTTACGACTGTACGTAAACTTGTTTATGTTTCAAACCTCAAATAAAAACTGAATTGGCAATAAAATGTTTATTTATTGAGCAAGACCTTGTTTATTGTTGTTAGTTGTTAAATCCCAAACGTAATGTTAGGAATAACTTACTAAGGTCTTCTTTGTTCAGTCAAAAAAGTTATTTGACTCATTTCCATGAATACTCATGATATTCTTAAATCTTTTAAAACGTAAAAAATGCGAAGTAAAATCAGTCAGCTGTCTGATCGCTGAAAAACGAAACGTTGCTTACAGAATAACAAAGCATTTCATTTAGTGTTGTTTTGGTTAAAAATAAAACAGAATATCACATGTTTTCAGTTGGGTGAATTCTTTCTGCGACATTAATTTTGGATTATTTTCACTATGTAGGTATGTGAATACTTATAGGTAACCTAGGAATGCATTTTGTGTATCTAATGTTAGTGACATATACAAGTACAACATAATATCTTGTGCATGTGTAGAGTTTGAAGGTTACTTGTTTAACTGGACCTAGTACATTTTGGATCGGTTTATGTATCTAGTTCATGATACAGTACTGAATAACAGACAGACGTGTTTGTACGAATTTCAGGACTGTCCTCGTAAATATTAAACGTCTCAACTTTCACATCGGTTGAAAAATAAGCCTGTTACCTAAATTAACTAATTTCCCAAGAGATGGAAGAATTATCCGTCGCTCGAATATGAAATGGATGGGTAAAGTAGGTACTTATGCCTTCATTACTTAATGATATTAAGGTCACATGAATTAAGCGTATTCATTTAATTTGCGTATTTTTCAAATAAAATTCCACTGGATAGGCTCTTCACCGAATTATTGGCTGCTGAAATTAATATAAGCAATTTTTTTTCTGTAATTTCACACAGTTACCTACCAAAGAGTTACCTTGCCTTTTTTGACCAGCAACATCTCCATGCATTCTTCATCACAATCGTAGTAAGAACCTATCATACGACCCATATCTGCATTAATATCACACATAGAATATGCATAATATGTCTATGTATCACAAACTACATACCTACAAGAACAGCTGTTTCTAGTCCGTCGCAATATATCAGACGTTATTTAGGGTAAAGTTTTGCAATAAATAAGAGGAAACAAGAACATGCTGCGTAACTCATGATGTCTCGTCTAGTAAGCTTGTTAGTTCTGACCAAGAAGATGAAACTTTAGGGAATAGTAAGTGTTTCACTCCTTTTCATGCATATGGTTTGCAAATCTATACTAATATAATAAAGAGGAAACAATTTTTTCGTTTGTTTAGCCCATGTCGTATATCCATAAGGCTCCAAAAATACTGAACTGATTCGAAAAATTCTGTTACTGTTGGAAAGCTACACTCTTCCCGAGTAATGTAGGTTATATTTTATCAGGGTACGGACAGTAATTCATAAGGGACGCGGTTGAAACCGCGGGAATACGGTTGGTAATTTATTAATTTATAGAGTTATGCAAGTAAGGTCTGAGTGTTTTGGCGCCTACCCAGTTGGACTTGGCAACGAGCAATTAAGATAATTGACAAAAATGAATACAAAGATTTTCTGAAAAAAGTAGCACCACATATTTTTATCTTCTTGCAAATGAGTATGAAAATAGAACTACACAAATATTCAAACATAATTTAAGCTCTATGCATAAAAACCAATTAGCATAAGGTCAGTATGTAAACAAGGGAATACTCGTCTATTTAAAATATGAATGACGTTAGTACCTACATTCCTTAAACTACAGCTTCTACACTCATGGTATATGAACCTCGAAACTATAGCTAGTACGAAATTGTTCACCCAGACGCAATCCAGAAACATTAAATGGAACCTATGTGGAGCCTAATAAATAAAGCCAATACCTAAGTCTTGCTACCGTTTATTAAACTGTGTCAATTTCATTGTTGAATTTATGGCTCTTTGACACTCTCTCAGGCAAAATTAAATTGTGAAAATCGGTACCAGACCAAAACCTTACTCAAAATCTAAGATTTATTTATTGAAATGTTAAGGTAGGTATGTAAAACGGTAAAATACAACTATTTAAAAAATTTCGTTCACGTAAAACTAATTTATTTCTTTCGTCTCTTGATTAAAAATTGTTGTTATTCAGAGAGCAATAGATTCTTATTTACGAGCTTTCAATTTATCCGAACTAATTTCCATTAGCTCAGTCTTATTCAACTCGTGAACCATTTTGTTTTTGAATGGAAGATTCGGCCGAGCGGATTGAAAAACCTCTTTACATCTTTCACGTACTTTTTCTTTTCATTGCATTCATATTTTTTGGCTCAGTGCGTGTTTGAATGGCGCGAATACCCGTTAAAACCATATAATAATGATATGGAAAGTACACATATACAAGCATTTAGGTATATCGCCATCCCGAATTGCGTAGTTATTGATTTTATTTTCAGTTTCTGAAATACACAAAAATATCTGCGTCTAACTGTTATGTTTTTGTACTGTAAGGCTGTATTTTAATCCTTAAAAAGTTGTTTAGTATCTAGTCAGTCATGGCATGCCACAACGTGCTCATTCAAGTCTGAAAGGGATCGTGTCGTAAGCCGGCCTCGCTCATACAACTTCTGCCGGATCAACTGCAGCTTTAGCGCATTATTTTAACGATGCAATTACCTTCAACTACAGAGCGGACATTCGTGAATGACTGAATAAATGTGCTCTCGGTTCAACGGTTCTGCATCTTATTTCAGCACATGAATTTATGATACAGACCTCTCTGAAGCCGAATGAAAATAAATGTGCTTTTTGGTAGCGCTCATAATTAATGAGGTATCGTTTTAATGAATATCATGTTCGTGTAAATGTTCATTTTCAGAGATTTCAAAGGATTTTGCTGTCGAATTCTACAAACGCCGACAAAACACAAAATAAAAATGTATGAAAAAAATCCTCGTTGGCTATACGAAAACAGATTCTGCATTGAATTTCTGCGCCAGTGAATAACAAAAAGATTTGCTTAAGTATCTCGTCACTGTATTTTTTAAATCCTCTTGCAAAGAAATCGAATATATTCAACAAATAAGCGGATTAAAGTACGTACCCAAGATCGGTTTATCATCACTGACTGAAAAAGAGTTCGCTACAGATGTTTCTAAAGTAAAACTGTCACACAAGGTCTTAAAATACATGGAGTTATATTAATACTTTCGGAAAATCTAGTCCAGAGCTTATTTAGATTTTCGTAGTGTTTCGTATCGTGTATATAACTTGAGAATAAACGTAAATAACTTTCCCTTATCGGATTGTCGTAAAAGAAAGTAGGTACTACATAAGTCGTGCAGATATAATACATAACACTATGAATAAGGATAACTCGAGGAGTCGAGTGTTGGCCACACACGACACATAAATTCTATTACAGATAGGAAGCTAGTGCCCGCTAGGCAAATACAAGAAATATTCTTTGTTTGTTATTCAAAACACGTTCCTAACGAAATGGTATATCTTGTACTTGTGTGTCGTAAAGTTCTGCAGTAGGTACGATACATTACATTGACGAGCCAACCACGCTCTCAACAACAAATTTGATAACAAAGTTGTATTAAAATTATGCTTAATTAACAAAGTCGATGTCAAGACTTTAATTTCCAACTCACTGATTGAAAAATGTCTTATAAAGTAAAAAAAGCTTTTCAACGATATAAAAAGTTTACTGAGAATTGACGGGTAAGTCGATGCCAGTGAAGTTTGTTTGGCACCGCCAACGCGTTAAATTAAATTTTATGTCATAATGTACTTATTGATGTTTTCTTTCATGAAAGAAACAGCCCGAATCTAGGTCAATTAGGACTTTTCAAACTAATTGCGTGTTGTGTGGGTCTTCTGGGAGCTTTCATACTATTACGAAGGAAATACTTGTGCGTCATGTTCTTGGGTCGTAAAATAAAAGACAATCACTGGGAGCGTAGGGCTTAATGTAACCTACATGATCCTACTGTTGCGTATCTGTTGAGAATAAATCTACGTGCCCTGGATTAAAAGGCGTGAGTCTCGGGAATTTTTGGGGCTTAGCCTCTGTTTCGTTAAAGAAAACTAAAATAATACCTACTACGCACTATCTACAAATTGAGTTCGATGTGAAATAGGTAGTATAATACTCAAAAGGCTCGTGAGTACTTTAATAGGTCCTACCTGTCGTATATTGCTCAATAGCTCAGTTTCCGACAAAAATATTCGTGGAGCAGCAGTTTTTTCGTGCAAAACAGAGCTCAGTGAACCAAAAGAGCCAATCAACCGAACGGATAGGCATATTTTCCTGAAAAATATACGCCACAAATAGATTCGATGACACAACGAACCGTTACCTATGTTATGATAATAATTCTAAGGGATTCATAAAGAAAAACACACCTGTTTTTCTCAAGGTTAAAATGAAGGCACGAAGAAACGTCTAAGAAAAGAATCCTAGCTTGAAAAAATGGCATTCCAATTCCAAATAACTGGAATCCAATTTAGTTTTTCAGGCTCTAAGGAGATCCTAAGGAATTTTCACTGTTTTCGTAACAAAGTACCTTCCTAAAGCCAGTCTGATAACAAAATAAAGATTAATATGATGACCAATATTTTTCTACTTTGTTTTACTTTTATCTTTTTGTTACCGAAATAGTTACGAATTATCGTCACTTTGTTGGCCTGTTTTTGTTTCGCGTTAGTTTTTCACATTATTTTTGAAATAAAACTTTGCAATGAAAAACTTAAATATAATCTTTGTTCTATGAAATATTCCCACCGCTTTTGGTTACAAGATGTAGGTAATCCGCCTTATCTTGTTATTCTTGTCTGTATATTTTCGATAGCAGACATAATCTCCTTCAAAATATATTGTTATAATAACAATAATCCCCCTTTTGCGTCTCAGGTGAAGAGTAGGGACCTGCCTGACGAGATCTTTCGTCTTTTTAATTTATCGACGATAGCAATCGGCTTCGATCCTTTAAATATATTTCCTGTGTGTATTTTCCATATTATACATAAATAGGTATTGAATGCAATAATTATGTTGGTGAGCCTTTCCCCTGGCGATTCCATCCATCCTCCGAGCTTTTATCCCAACTATGTTAGGGTCAGCTTCCAGTCTAACCGGATGCAGCTGAGTACCAAGCTTTACGAGAAGCGACTGCTTATCTGACCTCCTCAACCCAGTTACCCGGGCAACCAATACCCTTTGGTTAAACTAGTAAATACCCCTTGCGATCACTAACTGAAAATTAAAAATCTGTTAAGCTATGCTAGTATCTAAATAAATCTTCTTTTATGTAGACGAATTACTAAAGCCCTTTTTTCTTCCGCAGGTGACCTGATGGACGTGCTAGCACTGTTCACGTCATCAGTGAACTTCGTCCTCTACTGCAGCATGAGCCGGCAGTTCCGCTGCACCTTCGCTCGGCTGGCCAGACGTATGCTGTCAGCCGCCGAGGAGCCAGCCAAACTAGCTAATAAGTTAGAACCGACCACGCAGGTATCACAATGTTAGGACAATTAGTTTGTTATCAATGTTACATGTTCGTGAATCTGTGTGTAACGTAACATGGGCTAGGGTTATGGGATTTGTTGTATTGTAATGGGTGGCATTGAATCTGGGTCAGTTAGAAAAAAGATTTTTTTATCCGATAGTAACATAGTTTGTTGAGTAGAGAATACATTATACACCGTGACTTTTTAGTCGTCTGGTACGGCAGCCCACTTCATGTATCCAATGACTAGTAAACGTTCAAAAAAAAAAATAGTTATGAAATTTGAATAATTTAAAAATAAAAATTAATTCATTATTATGATGCATGACGTAGATTATAAGAACACCCTGTTGTGAGCGATGCCCGAATCTTGTATCAATGGATCGCGGCGCGTTGGGAAGGTACCTACTTTCTACCGTTTGATACGTAAACATTTTTTTTTTTCAGTATTTTTCTTTGCACCTATTATCTTAATTAAGTAAGGCTATAAAATTAATAATCGTGTCTAGTGGTATTTTATGTCGGATAGATTGAGTGGACCACCTTTGTAAGACGACTAAAAAGTCACGGTGTATAGTTGAGTTATTATTTTATTATTTACTTCTCACGTAAAATAAACCGGATCCATTGCTCTCCAGTGCATTCAAAACGTGATTAAGAGGGGGTCTTACGACGATAAATTTTGTGAAAAGTAACCACTGTTGTGCGCAAAGCTTTTGACTAATCCTTTATGCTGCTATAGCGTTTGTAATTGAATAGAAGATTCTATCTAGAATCTGAATCGATTAAACGGTCGAATGAAAGCTGCGAAGCTATAGTTTCCAAAACAATGCTCACGCCTTCAGGCAACCAAATACCTCTGCCTTTGAGGTTGAACATTGATCAGTCACTTTGAATGGATTGTCTATTCTTTGGTCAACACTCAGAACTCAGGTCGAACTGCACTCCAATGATTGGTGAGTCAGTCTACAAACAATACTCTTGGAATACAAGCAAAGGGGTTGTTCCAACTTTTAATTCGTTTTGACATCGTGTGTTTCCATGTGGTATCAAAATAATATGCCTAATGGATTTTATAAGACTAGAATATCTAAACAGAATCAACTACATGAGTATAACAATAGTCCACCAGACTTGAGGGATCAAAATAATAAAGTTGTTTCATGTTTTGTACTGAAAACATTTTCTTACTCTTGTTCTGAAAATAGTTTTAATGACGTAAGGTCACTACGTGTAACATAAAAGCACCATTTGGTCTAGCTCTTACTCATGAAATCTGAAACTTATATTCGAATCATAGTTGTCAGACTTTCAAGTTGTTTGATTTCAAGAGCTATCAAGATAGCAGAATTAATGTTTTCTTCAAAGGCTGTATTTGCTTAATGAACTTGATAATTTGTGAAAACCTTTGTCCGAACAATTTGTTACGACGAAACTCAGGGCCTTTAGCAGACCGTAAACTAAAAAGGATTTTAAAGATATATTGAAATACAGTCTTGAAGTCGATGAACGCAAAATAACAAAAAAATATTATAAAGGTACCTACGAAAAAATAATGATCTTATAGTAAATGAGAGCCAAATATGACTATTAAAATGAGCGAAAATAAA
The DNA here is from genome assembly GCF_030705265.1 of Helicoverpa armigera. NCBI lineage: Eukaryota > Metazoa > Arthropoda > Insecta > Lepidoptera > Noctuidae > Helicoverpa > Helicoverpa armigera. The sequence goes on from NC_087128.1 coordinate 7,420,320, forward strand.
AAGCTTTTAAGGTAAGCTTTTATGAAAAAGATGAAATAAATCCTTCACCAATAATGACATAACTTAACCAATTAAGGCTCAAGGATCAAAAAGGAAGCAACATGTATGACACATAAATGAATCGTTTTAATAAATATTTGTTCAAAGATAGCGCCACATAAGAGCAATCAAAACACGTTCAGCTTTTAAACACAAAGAGATTAAAAGATTATCGTTTTATAAAAGTATCGGTATCTGTTACAGGAAGAACGATACTTAAATATATCACGTCATCAAGGTTTTTTCCACCATTATGGATTACATGAATTTACATGCAATATGAATTTTAGTACTTCACTGATAACTTTTTTTTTAGTCCTTTGGTGTTATTAAAAAGATAAGAGTACCAACAGTAATATGACACATGAAGTACTAATTTCATTAATTAGAACATCACGTGTCACGTACTTACCAAGTATCATCCCTGAGACATATATACTCACATACGTTAAATTGATTGAGAATCGCTAAGCCATCCCATTCGACTCTCAGTCGGATATCAGCGAAGGATCTCGCTCCTGTGATCCATATTGTTCAAAGGATGATGGGATTATAATTAGTTGTAACATCCATCTGTGGGATTAGGTGATGACGTCACAATGGCCGGTGTCCATTAACTGAATTGTATTTGGTTCGCAGGTCACCGGGCCGCTATAGCGCCAAATTCCCACCCTCATAAGGGTGGTAGAAGAGAGTATTATATAAATAACGATACAGGTGAGTGAAAGATCATTAGATAAGTTAATTTTATGGTGTATTCTTATATGAAGATGTGTTAAATAGTTGCTATAGATGCTCTTACGTTTATATTAGTAAGACTTTTTTTAATAACTTCCCTGTCCCATTAGTCATATGTGATACACACCGACTGTTTAACTATTGTCTTTGTTTCGTGGACAGTGAAGAAGTTAAGTTCGATGTAGTTGAAACTCTTGAATTATTCAAAATGCAAAAAAATTAGAAAAATAAATTAAAAAAACATGAGTTATTCAGTTGATAATAACAGTTTAATGAATGTTTATTATCCCATCTGCGCAGTTACTTCATTAGTGTTCAACTGAATTAGGTCCCAATAGTGTCAGTTGTTTTTAGTATTGTTACAAGGAAACCTTAGTATTTTTAATGCTTAATGTTAAACCAGAACTAAGTTTCGTAAATGCCAATTATTAAAGTATTCTCGTGTGGTTACCAAATGAAAAACAGAGAGATTAATTATGTACAATCACAAAAAAACACTTTTAATTTAAAAATGCCGGGTTTTTACTCGTAATAATGTAGAGAGAATTGTATTTAACTGAATACACATATAACTTGTCAAGTTATGAAAGCTAATGGAAAAGAAAGTGTAAGGAAATAAATGGAGCATATTATCTATCTATTACATATTTAATGAGCTGTAAATACATTGAATATTTTTTTGTCTTAAAGTAAGCACGACGGATATACACCCACACATAGTTATCAGAGCAGTTACTTTGTGTCAAGCAATATTTTACTAAGTGCTTCTAAGAAATAATACGCGTGAGTACCTGTGAGTATAGTAAGTTCAACTCAGTCGTGCGCGCGGCCTTATGTGTGGGTAACCCTTGTACATATACAGTGACTTTGTGTGCGTGACAAGAGGTACAGTCGGGTACAAATACAGTTATCTAGGGGTTGCATACGGGTGTTTAAAGAAAAACAGTTATTATAGTTCGGCCGCTCAGAGAATGCGTTTCTGACACATCGCGATTGAACTGACGACGTAACTTTGTAATGGCGTTGCAGTACGATACAAATATTTTTGCTGGTTGTTTATCGTTTTAACAATTGTTGAGCATTAAAACAACATTATTATATCAATAATAATCAATGAGTGTTGTAATTTTGTGCCAAATTGAGTGTCAAATAACTTGGTAAACAATATTTTTCTAAATCTATACTGCGCTATTACAAGGTTATGTCAGCGCTTTATATTTGTAGTGCTGTGCTAAAAATAACAGGCAAGTATCGTAATCTGTTCTGGTTGATGGTTCTTATACAGTTATACTTATAATATAAAATAATACGTTTTGTTTTTCTTTTTAAGAATTTGAAAATAATGGACTATAGGATAACTTTTATGAAATATAAAAATAAAACTATGATCAAACTGAACGCGCGAAAGAAAGTAGCATTTTTATATTAAGGTTGATAATGGTAACCCCAAATGGCATCATGGGCCGTCATTTTGTGACGCTAAATAGTCGTTTGTTGTCGTTTCGTGCGCTAAGACTAAGTGCCCTGCCTCATTAGGACGCCAATGGCGACGTCGCCGGCTACGTATCCAAGCAGTTAGTATTGAAATGTATGGAACCTAACTCACTTGGCGACGGTTTGGCAACGTCGCCAAATTGGAGGCGTGGCCACGAGCTACAGTTCCCTATGTGGCTTCTGGCTACCGTGGCAACTTGGCGACGTGGCCACAGTAGCCACTATAATGTACACGGTAAAGCGCACCTCCCTCACACAGTCGCCAATGTGGTCGCCAGTCAGCTTGCAATTTCTTGAGCGACGACGTAAACAATTGACTGTCGAGACGCCATGGCCACTCGACTTGGCGACATTTGGATGCCAGAAGTAGCCAGACCTGTGCCGCTGGCGACGTCGCCATGGCGTCCCAGTGAGGTAGAGCTCTAAAAACCTGATTTTGGAAGATTTTGACCGAGATATCAGGATTGATTCTGTTATTGATAATACCTAATATAATTATACACGTAGGCGAAGATGATGATGAAAACACCACCTCCTCAAGCGAATCGGAGTCTGATTAATATTCTGTACGCACATTCAATTCAATGTACTTACTTTATTGCATAGAAATACAGATTGTAACTTTGTAACAAAGAATAAATAAAACGATTTTATTATATGAATATTACCTTTTTTTGGTTTCCACTTAAATAACTAAAATATAAATTTTAAATGATTCCGCCAATTTAAAACGAAAATAATCTTAAAATAATGCGGCGGTTTATTTTGGGGGAACGGTAACGAACTCAGTGTTATGTTGTGCCCATCACTAGTCCTGACTAACTGATAGGTGTCAGGAACGCATTCTCTGAACGGCCGAACTATACGTAATTTAATGTTTATTTATTTATAATGATTCTAAATCGCTACTTAAAAATCAAATGATGAATTTTCGGATTCGCTACTCTCCAAGGTGAATTATAAATTCTGACTCCATATCAAAATGTCTATAGCATTCTTCTTTTTTCTTACATGTCGACAAGTATTACCCAACATCCCTTCATCAATTTGACTTATACGTTCATTTATGAGTTTCATTATTTCCGTCTTATTTTGGTCGACATTATGTGAAGCAATATATTTTTTTTTAATTCCCCACACATTTTGTTTACATTATTATATTTATTGTCTGCGTACCCCGAGCTAGAAAATATGTAAGGAGTATTTAAATCATCTTAGATATTTCACCTCATTTATTTCTTAGATACTGTCAATGTGTAAACGTAAACGCCCTGGTTGAGGAGCTCAGTGGCATGCATGTCGGCTGCTACATTGATGGTGTTTGTTGTAACAACTTCAGCTACGCGGACGACATGGTGCTGCTGGCCCCCTCAATCGGAGCTCTCCGGAAGTTGCTTGCAGTTTGTGAGTCTTTTGTCACTTCACATGGTCTTACATATAATGTAAAAAAGACAGTGTATATGGCTTTTAAATCGGGTCCCAAAAGTCCACCAGTACAACCACTTTACCTAAATGGTGAAGCCTTAACAAGAGTGTGCCAATTTAAATACCTTGGACATTGGGTCACCGACGATTTGAAAGATGACGTCGATTTGGAGAGGGAACGCAGAGCATTGTCAGTTCCGGCGAATATGTTGGCGCGCAGATTCTCCCGTTGTACAGACGCAGTTAAAATTACATTATTCAAAGCGTACTGTACCTCACTGTACACGGGAGCTCTGTGGGCTAACTATACTCAGAGAACATACAGTGCTCTGCGGGTCCAATTTAATAACGCGTTCAGGGCACTGTTGCGGCTTCCACGTTTCTGTAGCGCATCAGCCATGTTTGCTGATGCACACACAGATGGCTTTGCAGCAATATGGCGTAAAAAGACCGCATCCTTCATCAGTCGGTTGCGTGGAAGTCGCCACAGCATCTTGAGTGCTATAGCAAGTAGACACGACTGCCCGCTTACGTGGAAATTAGTGCAGAGGACTAAGTCCCTGCTTACTATTATATATTAATTGTATTGTTTATGTACCTAATGTATGGATCTCAGTTATCTGAATAAAGAAGTTTATTATTATTAATGTAAATTTGAAAAGACGAAAATAATGAAAAACTATATTTAATAATAAAAAGCTTTGAATGTTGTTTCTCCTTAATAATTTCTCCGTGAATAACTAGTATTTTCGTAAGCGACTGTACCCATAACAAAAAGCGATAAGAACACGTCATCCTCGGACGACGTCACTGTCACACGAATGAAAGTTGTATATTTACAAGCCGACGCACACATAGGGCCGCGCGCAAATCTGAGTTGAACTATCTATACCAATTCGTTAGAAAACATTGTTTTCGTAATTTCGTTTTGAAAATTGTATTCTGCCTATGTTATTGTCTTGAATAGGTCTCTTGCTAAATTGAACCATTTATTTTTATTGTTCTTTAATTAGCGAAAACAATGTAGCAAAGGAAATAACTGCCTTGCGTTTGTATCGATGGAAGGATGACTAAGTATTTATTATTTACCGCATTTAGATAGAATTTTAGTATAATACTAGTTTAGTAGTAAAACAATATTTTGTTGGCCTCAGTTTTCAAATAAAAACCTGAAATCCAATATGAAAATAGATATATACCTAATCTTCCGTGAAATCTGGCTGTATTTGTATGCAGTTCAATGGTTTCTGCACTATATTGAATATATCGATAATAATTACACCTAATACATCATCTAGTTACACGGAATAGTAATTCAAAGCATTTGCATAATTGATGTTTATACGTTTATGTGCACCGATGGCATGAACGTCAGTTAACATGTGTGTTCGACAAACAATGATCCAAAGCTTTGCTAAACATGGTTGTTTGAATGACGTGGTTACTCTGGTAATCATATTACAATCACCATATGTAGTTTATTAATGACTTCAGTATAATAGTTGCGAAGTGTCTATCACCAGTGACTTATAATTCTTTTTCTGAAACTGACACCTACCCAGTGTCAGTTTCATAAATCGGGATATTTCCTCACTTTGGAGCATAACCATAAAAGCTTCTTTAGCTCCCGCTTTTTCCTCAGTATAAACTGTTAGTTCAGTACCTAGTAGTTTAGCAGTTTTTCTCAGTTTCAACTTGATGGTTGAAATACTTTTTCAGGCAGAAAGAGTTATCTGTGTACACGTAATGATTTTACCTAAGATAACTAGCTAATTAACATTCCAAAATTTGAATAACCTTCGGTGCAAAAACATTGCCCTGATTTTCTTAAAACTCTCAGGTTTTCTTTTTCTTGTTGGAAGAAAAGTTTTCCTGGCCATCATTTATCGAATAGTTCTTAATGCATTCCGCGAAGTTTCTTCGAAGTCGACTTGATTTTTAATTCCCGTTGTTTTCTTAAAATATTCTACTTATTTAGCAAAACTTTCAAAAATACTTAGGTACATTAGTTCTTGTGTCACATTTGTTGCTACATATCAGTAGATAGTGTGTTTCCAAAAACATATATTGAGCAAAATAAATAAACAGAAGGTTATCGATGTAAGAAAAGAATTCTGATCACGGAGCCGCCATTTTTTTCAATATATTTTGTCTTGATTTTTCTTTCATACAATATTCGTATTTTAGCAAAACTATTTGGAGAAAATTACTCTATACCTTTATAAACTATCGCAAGTATACGGCCTCCTTTACTTAGTGCTAGACTCGTACCTAATATTTACTGGTTGTCGATGGTTTACAAGTCCCTCGCGTTACGCCCGGCTTTATTGCTTGGCTACGTGAAATCGACGCACAGGGTCTTGCTATAATCCATTTAGTACAAATAGGTACGCCATTTTGTATTTTATTGCTATCGATATTATTATTAATTGTGAGAGAAAAACATTTGACTTTGTAATTTATTTTTATAAAAGGTTCGTTTATGATTTTTCATAATAAAAATAAATAAAAGTAATCTTAGTAACTGAGTGATAGAGGGTTCTTACGAAAACATATTGTGTAGGTAGATCATTGATAGTTTATGATTGAATGGTTGGCAATTACGCAACACAATAAGGCATTCATTATATTATTGAGCAAAATATTAAGAAAATTCTACAAGCTAACTGAAGTGGCACTCTTGTGAATATAATTTCGTACCAGCATGGCAAAACAAACAGTTAATATATAACTCAAATAAATATTGTCCATAAAATGTTATATGAAACAAAGTAAAAGATACTAATAATATACTATGTATAAAAATTCATAATTTTGTCAAAAGTTACGATACGGTAAAAATAGATTCACTTTGTGAATAGAAAATACTTTTTTTTCATTATCCCATACATGTCAATAAAATAGAGAAACTCCGAAACTATTTGTTGATCTTTCATAAAAAGCATCTGTGTCCCTCACAAAGCATTTTTATATTAAATAGAAAATAATAAAAGTCTACTTTATGAGATCGTATGTCGTTCCGTGCTTATTTTATATGCATGTCATTGACAGCATGCACCATGCACATTGGAAAAGTTGCAGCTATTTCCCGTATAACTTGTGCGTTTAAACTGGAGAAATTTTCAGCCAACTTTATCAAAAACTTCATCTTCTCTTTTCTATGATATTTGAAGCAGACGAGAATAACTGTGTTAAACTGCAATAAGTTGAGATGTGGTTGCAGTAAGGATAGAATATTTTAATTGCTGATGTGAGATATCATCTCAGTGATGATTAAAACATGAGCTGTTTTATCTATATGAATTTTGAAGTATTATTATACTTCTGGAAACTGTGAATAGATTTTATTAAATCTATTCACTGATGTTTTTGGCCTCTCGAAAATTATTATTATTATTATATTGAGTTAGGATACTATTGTTTCTCCTTTCTATCTCGATCTTAATGTATAATTAATTTCTGGGAACCATGCCTCAAGTTTCAAAGACAAACACTATTATAACTAAGGTGTTTGTCTTCCGAAATAGTAATCAAAGACCATATATTGAGTTTATGGCTTGGGTATGAAACCATACCTATACACATATATAATTGGTAACTTAGTGGTTGTAACAAATCTACCTACATACATAGGATTTCAATATTTGACATTGATCATAATATTCATAATGCATCAAAGGAATTTCAGTTTATCAAAATTATGTTATGAAATATATTTGAGGAGCATTCAAAATTTTAACAAGATCACAATAGGTCTAAAAAGTTTTATCAGATCAAGTTAGAGCAATTTTTTTAAGTAGGTTATATAGAAAAGTTTCATAAATGATCAGATCCTTAAATATCATCGGGATTAAAATAACCAATACCTACTAGGAGTACATAAAATAATCCATCTAATCTAAATTCCATTCTCTCTAGTTCATTACATGAATTGAGTATTTCCAAAACAACGGGCCAATAGGCTTTTTAGGCTATATTGGAAATATGTATTGACTACTACTAGAAATGAGATAAATTAGTTTATACCTAGTGCAAATCTAATACCTATGTAATGTGATAGAATGCAAAATCCAATAACATAGCTATGCTATTTGGAAATAGTTCACTGAGATTGCAATCGAAAACATTAATAATGTATTGTATTCTGTTTTCCTCTGTGGATTAGATACGAACGTAATTAGCTACCGCAGTACATCCGCATTACTTCGGTCATTTTCGACCTGCATATTGCATTATTTAGGTGTTCCAATTGCGTTGTGATTTGTTGGCTTCACAATCGAATCGACATGGCTCAAATGACTTTGGAGCAAGATTAATTAGTGAGTTACAATGAAGAGACAGGATAATAAATATACGTTTGTGTGTGAGACGAAGTGTAACATGTGTAAAAGGATATGGAAGAAGAAGACAGGCAGGAAAATTATGATTACTAAAATAACTCATCATCTTCCGAGCCTTTTCCCAACTATGTTGGGATCGGCTTCCAGTCTAACCGAATTCAGCTGAGTACCAGAGCTTTACAAGAAGCGACTGCCTATCTGTCCCTCAACCCAGTTACTAAAATAACTAATGGCACAAAATTAACCATCTCATTTAGGATTTGAACAATGTGTAATATTTTTATCTCCTGTTCCAAAGAATCTAATAACACACTACTGAACTTCTCTATACTTATTGGATCCTGATTGCAACGTCTAAAGTCACTTAAACCTGTAAGCTTTCCAACGTGATTGCACGTTACGTGACACTTGCGGCGGACGCAAGCAATATTTTCCGCAACCCACTTTTACGCTATGAGCCATAACACAAAATTATAGACGAAAATAAAAATAAGTCACGCCATTAAGGTCCTAAGTGCTAAAAACAATTTATGCGACGGACCTACGCCTATTAAAATAAGGGTTAATCTAATGTTATTACTAGGCGCACAAATCTGGGATCTTTTTGGTTTAAAAAAACTGTTAAGATTTTTAGGACTGCGTATTATTATAACGAACGTCATCATGAGGAGAAGTGTTGTTTTGCAAATATTCTGATATTCTCTCGAAAAAATATTGACATTAATTTTGAATTAAAGAAGACTGCGAGATTATAAGATACTAGCAAATTCACACGAGTCCCTGAACAAGTATTTTTCACACACGGATAAAAAGAATAAAAATATAAGTATTAAACTGTATTGTTGATTTAATCCATAGACTAGCTTGAGACAAACCCACATGCATACTAAACTTCTTTACAGACTTTGATTTCTAATGTTAGTAAGATAAAGCATAGTGTTGATATAAGTGTAAATCACCATTTAATATCAAAGTTATTGGCACTCAAGTGGAATTTCTAATAAAAACGCTTTGCAGACACGTGAAGACTTAAGTAAAGAGAATATTGTACTTTTCAATAGATTTTTTGGTTCAGATAATATTATCGTTTCACTACATTATTAAAATCTATTTTGATGAAAGATAATGAAATATATTTTAAGTTTGAGCAACTACCTACAATAGGTAATTAGGTAGGTACTTCAATGTGGATGTAGGCGGTCTTAATTGATAATCACGGAGATACTACTTAATTATAGGCAATTATTTTATTTTTTGGGAGTTAAGAACAAAATAACTTATTGAGAATGAAATAAACTATTGGTATTATTATTAATAAGAACCGTGGATTTTGTATACAAGTTTTAAATAGCTTGGTAAATAAAAAATACCTGCAACTAACTTCTATCGGAGGCAATAAACGAAAAATAAAACTTGAAAATTCTAAGCTTCAATAACTGAACGTTATGATAACGATGCAATTTTCTGAAGAATTTAAATTCCGTTGAATTTGATGCATTTTCTTCAGTACCTATCCTTTACTCATAAATATAGCAATTTATATTTTAATGTGAAACGTCAATTTATAAAAGGAAGCTTGTTCATTTTTATGGCGAAGGCTATTTTCTCTTTATTTTCAGAAAATATTAGTCTTCGAAAGAACTCTTAGGTATTTGAAACTGTTATTTTAAGCTTCGACTATTTTATCATGTATTGCCTATTGCGAAAATAACTTATACAAAAAGACCTGCTGTCTAATCTTTTAATCACAAGACTGGAAAGACGTATCAAATTAAAGGCGCAGACGTCTGACGAGTATTAGATAACAATTGAGCATTTTAATCCTATCTTCCAAAGAATAAACTTCAAATTATTTATAAATGGAGGGGTAGCATTTTGTTTTACGGCTGATAAAAGTTTACGGCAATAAGGAAAACATTTCCTTTAGCGATAAGGCACAGAATTGTAAGGTGATAATTCGCAGCGGGAATGCTTTTTAAGCCTTTGCGCATCGCTCGTCACTGCCTTCTGAGATTTCACCCTTTTAATGAATCGTGTTTTTTAAGATAACACAGCGAGACAAAAAGGTTTGTTAATAGGGTTTGCAGTAGCCTTGTACCCATTGTTTTAATTTATGGTGGAATTGGCCAGCAAAGGTACACTATGGGGAGTAATTACATTAAAATAAGCTTTAGGAAATACGAGTCCTTGTGTGTTGATTACTCACCGAGGGCAGACATTTGCAATATTAGTTTTGTGCTACATGACTTATGGCATGTTTGTTAGTTTTGTATTAAAGTAATAAAGGACATTTTAAAGTCATTAATTTTAATTTATAAAGCTATTTGTTAATTCAAGGCTGGTTTTGAAACTAAACGTTATTTTACAAAACGACACAGTACTTTATTATTGTTTATGTATTAAATGTGTGACAGTACCACTTACTCGAGACAAAGCCATAGGCAGATCTACTATTCCATATTAAATTAAACACTAGAATTCACTAGATAATATACACTTACAGGAGTGTAGGCACTACAAGCTATCCTTAACTATATTAACGTTTTAATTTAAACGATACAGAAAACCTATTAATTATGTAGCAAAACCATTTAACATTCTATCCAAGTATTTACTCTCTCTTAACGGTCTGAGTAATACTAGAACAGAAATTAGTCTAGTAGTAGTTAGTCAGCTTAATTTAAAGTCTCGTTTAAACGAAAGGACATTGATTTAGTCTCTCTATAATCTGAAACCACTCGATCAAAAGTGTTAGATGAAAAATACTCCTATTTATATCTTTACGTAAAATGTATATTTTGGTGACATAGACGGATCGTGTTTTGGTTCTGATTCTATTCAATAAGGAAATTAAAGTGGATCAAAACTGTGGGTCGTTGCGATCAATACAAACTGTACGATAGTTGGCCAAGATAAGCCTGTATTTATAGCTACATCATTTTCTTGTAGTTAAAAAGCCAAATGTTCCTTTGCGTTCCTTTTAGGTTCTAACTTCAGGTATGTTATCTTGTCTTCGTAGCTCTGATATTTTGAAGCCTATTCTATTAAAAATGTAGACTGTAATCTAGGATAGTGAAGGAATTTCATCGGTCTTCAGAGGTCCCTACACGTGTAGGTGTGTAAATATACGAACTAGTCAATATTAAGATTAAATACATAAGATAGGTAGGTTACTACACACATAGAAATCGATAGCCTCGATAATATTTTGATTATGACGACTAACTTTAGATTAAAGGTTATAATTTTAACTTACTCTTTACAAATAACGACTGACACATACAAAAATAACACAAAGGCATACGTTTGCCCGTCTATTTCTGTCAATATTTTCAATAGTATTTATATTCGGAGGTGTCTACTGCAGATTTAAGCCTACATGCTTTTTCAGAAACGCTATTTTGTACAGCTTTCAGATCTGCCAGTATTGTATGCTCAAAAACGTTTGTTTTCAGTCAGGAATACGTTATCCGGAATAAAATACACACGAGGGAGAGAGAAAAATCACGTATTCGTTAATTTTAAAATAAAAATGCAGAATATGGAGCATACCAAAGAAATTCGATTATAAAAATACGTTTTTAAATGAAACGTTATTTTTGTTAAACAGTACCTAGTATTTAATTGGTTGGTACATATTATTTTAAGGTTAATTTATGCTTGCTAATAGTGTTTTTTGTTTCAGGTACAATTGCTCTCTACAACTTCGACAGCGTAATTCACAATCCTAAGTAGCATTTATTTTATAGGTAGCTATCATAAGAATTCTAATAATTACCATTCTAAGCCGTAGTCACACGTTACTAGATAATAATTATGTAAATATTTTAAGCCAAAGCTAGGAATAACATTGTAATTTGTATCTTAATTAAATAGATTTGTAACTTAGTTTTTGCGTCTTATGAGCCGTGACGCAAAAACTAACTTCTTCAAACTGTTACAATTTAAACTGTAAATATTTTTACAACGTTATTTTTTAATTATTAAAACTATTGTAGAACGGATTAATGTAGTTTTACTTAGGGTCCAATGATATGCATAATTTTTAAATGTAAATACTTTATTACTTTTGTGAACATTTGCATTTATATCGAATTTCTCTGATAGACAATTATGTTGTTTGTGAATATTGTAACGAATTTATATTATAATTGTCAAATAAAATTGCATTTTTATATAAATAATGTAAAAAATTAAGGTGTTTCTTTCGATGTATGCTGATCTGCTCTTATCGAACATTTTAGTGTAATGTACCTTACAGCTTAGCCACCAAAGCATGTACCAAAGTTGAATGTAAAAGGTAAAACCTACGTGTTCATTGTTCGCACCATTATTATCATATTAAACCGATTAATTTTCTATTAAATTGTTTATTTTACCCTCCCTCCATAACTCAAAAATAACCCAAAAGTAATTAGGACAACAAGAGGAGCAGGACAAAAATGGGATGGAGTAAAATGTCGGAAGTCCCTCAAAGTGTCGGAATGTTACGATAAAACTAAAAGTTGTTAAGTTAGTCGACACTTCGATCAATCACTGACAATCCCCCGCTTTCTGCTTGTAATGCAGCAACCAACACAAACTGTTATTAAATAAATTAGACATAACTACTCAACGTACATCGTAAAATAATAATTAGTAAAATATCGTTCTTTGTGAAAGTAACGATACGAACGTAAGATATTGTATGTTTCGCAGGGAGATCAATTTTGATTGGTGAAAACCACATGAAAATCTAATAAGTCGTTTATGAGTTTATCTGCAAAAAATAGATAGATGCCTCGGAAAACATGGATAAAATTTGTAAAGATTAAATGAATTGGTTTGGTAACATGAGTGTTAGCAAGTAGCAACGTAGGGGTTTAAATGTCACTCAAGCGTCAAATCAACGGTTCACTTTGATTAAAGGTAACAGTTCTCTCATCTAAATGTAAGCTCCTTATAGAAATATTTTTATTTCGGTGTAAGTATATCATCAGCGCAACTGGTAAGAAAGTATGAGCTCAAAAGGGGCCTTCAAATCCGAGCTTAGGTAGGTAAGTAATTCTTAGTTATAGTTTGGTTACAGACACCAATGGCTAGCATGGGAGGAATACACCTTATGACTAGCAAAAAATCCCGTCGGTACCAAAGGTACATCTTTGTCTAACCCTTAGTGGGAATCCGGGTAGGTTTCACAGTCTATTTTGACGAAAAATTACAGGCTATTGCCAAAGTTACTTATTACAATGATTTTACACTTCATGCCACTCATTGAATCCCACGCGAGTAAAACTAATCCATTAAATGTACGTACCCACTAGTGCTTATTTACGAGGTACATCAGTTGGAGACAAAGGGAATAGCCCACTGTTCTGCCGCTCACGAATACAACGCTTGAGATCAATCAAACTCACTTTGATCATTGTTTCTCTTTGCTGTTCAGATAATGGTTTTGCCAATCCAAATACTCGAAATTCATTTACGTGGTTAACTTTGTCTAGCTAGGGTACATCGGCTTTGGAAGTCAAAGACCCAGATACAAAAGGATTGAATCACACAAAGGCGTAGGCGAATATAACAATACAATATATAAATATAAATATTACCTATTGGTACATATTCATGATTATGTAATTTAAAAATTGTCATAATCTTAAACCTTTAGATTCGTTTAAAAATAAACTATCATATTCCAATTATGGAACTGAAATCAATACCAATCTTCTCTACTTTCTCGAGAAAAGTTTTAATGATATTATCTAAAAGTTATTTAAGTCAGAGATTGTTTCATTTTTGTTAGGTATCTATACATTAATACAATCGAGTAAAATTGAGTTTTTAATAAAATATAAACCAATATATATGTACACTTGTACACTGAACTCGAGCAGGATAACTGAAATAATTAGTTTTAAAGGACCTATCAAATTAAATTAACAAAGTATTCCTATAATTAAGTAAATAAAATAAGTAAAAACACGCTAGCAATCCCTTCGTAAATTATTTATTTTGAAAAAAGAGTAATAAAAAATATAAATAACTCTTCAATATAGGAGAGCTAAACTTAGCTGAATTTTAATTGATTTTAGTCTAGAATTTTAATTAGAACGAAGCTTATACAAGTAGCCTCAAGGTATAATCGTATTTATCGGATAAAACTAAGAACATAAAATAGTACATCGAACGTTTCAGTTAGGACTTACACTAGTGAGCAAATAGTCTGCATGGAGAGTATATTGCTTTGCCCTATTTAACATTGTTGGTTTTATAACTGTATCCGGAACACGGAGGAAGGAAAGATAGCGGAGATACCATAAAGAAGGTAGGTCAGGCACCTTCTTCGAGGTCACGCATCGTACGGCAAGCATGATCATTTACTCTAATAAATCGGCACCCGAATACTCGTTACTCAAAACCTATCTCTCAAAGATTGGTCTTAATTACCGGTCCTGTTATTTTGAAAAAAATGGACGGGGTCCAGAAAGGCGTGTCAGTGGGGAGCTAGTAACATCCCTCGTCGACCGAACACCCTCATTTGAGCGTGCTACTTCTTAGGAAATTTTGCGTAATGAACTCTCCGCTAGTCATTTTGATCTCCATGGCTTTGTCTCATTTAACACTGTTGATTTTATAACTGTATCCGGAATCTGAATTGAAACCACTCGCGGTTAAATTAACTGCATAACAGATTCGTATTAATTATGAGCTGTATTTACTTTTGTAGGAACACATAGCTGTGTTTTTACGAGCAAATTTTCAAATTTTTTAAATTCATAATAAGTGAGAAGGATAACATATGAAATTTTTATCCTTAAACTGACACTGAATAATATTCTTTATTTTAAAAGGCAGAATACTACAATAAAGCTGGACTTCTTATGAAATATCTCCGCCATGAATTACTGGAACATTAAAAAAAAGGTTTATGATTTTCCGATCATATGTAGTGTTCTCCGTTTACTAGGAACCCTGTGAATCAATTCCGAGAACGTTCGAATTTTGGATGTAACGCCCAGATTACTTTACAACTTCATTAAGCAGAGTGGCGATGGCAATATGTGGCACTTGTTTTGACAACATATCTTGAATTTTAAACTCTATTGTTTAACGGTCTGGGTGTATTATCGTTCCAGCTAGATTGCTATTATTGCTTACGTCTTCCTTAGATGTAGTTGTGTAGTTTCTTCAGGACACGGCTTAAATAAGGATAAAGAACTCGTTAAATATGTAAACCAGTGTGTGAATCATGAATTGAACTCTAATAAAATTTTCTATTGTATGAAGTATTTGTATGCAAGCAAAATATTCAGATCATTCCTACACGATCATCGTTTCCGTATCAGGTGCAAAATAATTTGGTAGAACACGAATTTTAAAAAATCCGATAAAAACATCAATAAATTGTCCCTCATAAATTTAAATTGTCGGGTTCTGGCGATTTGCATACGTAAAACGAACGAGTAAATCAATCATTGCTATGGCTTTAATAAAAGGTTATGTAATTACAGAATTGGACCCAATATATGTGCGATCCTTAATTGAATTCGCGGGCGCATAAGTTTTACAGGTCAGATAACAATTAATCAGGAGAAAAATTATTAAAGGAACATTTTAACTGTTATTTTGACATCTCCTTTAATATATTGATTTCTGACACTTACGCGAATATTAGACATTTAAATAAAACTACTTTTACGTATTTTATCGCGGTTATATTAATATTATTTAATCCTATTTTATAGCTGGCTGTCAATATTACATTGACTGGACATGTCGCGACTTGCCACGGGATCCCTAAGCATGCTATGCTCTCTTATATCGTGTTAGGATCTTCTTTTCATCTATTTTAATCATAGGAATTCATAACAATCTTACGAAATACTTATGTTCAATGTTCTTTGGTTGGAGAGTTCGAATTTTAAGTATTTGCGTAAAACAATTTTATTTGGTTTTGTTTTGCTTACGACTTAATATATCAAACTGATATCGACATTCTGATAATAAATATTAATTGAACTGGATATTGCTGTTATTATCTTCACCACTTCGTTTGTTTACACAATTTCTAATAATAGTTCTGTTTTATTCATAAGCTCGGTATCATATTAATTAGGATGTAAAATTGATGACCCTGGAAAATATATAAAAAAAAACATAATGAGAATTTAAATAAATAAAGAAAAAACCTGGAACAATAAATAAACGCACACAAACTTACACACATACAGGTAAAACTGAACTTTATCTTGAAGTTGGTAAAAAAATACTGATGATACAATTTCATTTTATGTAGTTTAATATTTCACAATGTAGTGACAGACAGCCAGACAATGATTGTGATTAAATCAATTACGTAGCCGCGTAGCAAGCGTAGCTGCTACGAATTCGCTACGATTGCTACATTCAGCTTGAAAAAAAAAACAAAATAAATATATATAAAAAATATATACCTGCAAAAGTATTCATAGCTTATAATTTATACGTACCTACTATGCAGTCAATTTATTCATTCTCCGTTGAAAAAATACTAAGCAGATAAAATATTTTAAAACAAGATTAAGTTTTATCTTAATCTTAGTGATTTACTTCAAATTGCAAAATAATAAGAATATTTATATACAAGATTAATGACGAAGATTTACAAAAATTTAGTAATATGGTACGTGTCTTTGTTTTTAAAAAGCTCAGGGCTGTTTAACGAACAATTTTACCGCCCTTAGAATTATTGTACTTAATGTAAGAGTTTCCCTTGAGAGTCTAAATAATTAGTGTTATTAAGTTGTTAAAGCGTTACAATTAGATGCTTGACTACTCCACAATCAAGGATTAAGATATCCTCAAATGATGAATTTAAAATTAAACACATATAATATAAAAATGGAGCTGGTATATTTAACAACTTTCAAAACCACAACGGTTTGTTGTCTGCTTATCTTTTGCCTAGGCTATGTTTAACACGACACAAGATAAATAACAATTTACTCTAGACATTTGTACACGTCGAAATTGTCGTGTGTATATTTGAAAGCACATAAACTCGCATCATAATTAAACCCTGAAACGTCAAGTTTACTCAAATATCACGAGCAGATTAAACAATTTTCCCTAACAGCGCTTTCACACTGGCGGCTTTTCCAGTGGGCTCGTACGCCGTACGGACGGTGTCGGTAAAATACAAATACATACTTGTTAAAGTTCCTCATAGCATGCGTATTGCAAACTCGGATTCACAGAAATCGTTCTGTCAGCTTTCAGCCGAAATACCTTATCAGTAAATTACAAAAACTAATCTGGATTCGTTGCTTTTACGCGACATTTCCCATGTGGGGTTCTGGCTTTTATCAAACCATATTACGGGTATGTCCCTAAATTCGGTTCTTTATCTACTTTTCAGCCTTAATTTCCAGGCAAACGCTTCGATAAATCTGATTAAATTAATTCGGAATGTGGGCGACAAATGTGATTAATGTTACAAGGACGAACCAATAGGTACCAGTCTAAAACGTACCAGCTGTACCGTGCAGTTAATTAGTTCAATTTAGTGCATGAATTCTAAACTCTAATTAAACTATTATGTATTTGAAATATAGATATGAGCGTTCCTGAACAGATGTCTAAATATATGGAAATATATAAAGCAGAATATTTATGAATCGTTGCAGGTGACATCATGGTTTTGCAGATAGTAAAACGCCACTCCGTGATTAAAAAACGTAAGTTGTAGGCTTGCTGGTAAAATCCGAGCAGAAACACTTGGAATATTTGAGCTGAGCATTGAAATGAAGCCGCACTGTGAAGTTGGCAGATGCAACACTGCAAATACCAATGTATTTGCCGAGCGAGAGGATTTTGGCCACGACCCGCTGTTTGCTCTCCACCGGTCATAATATCTAACTCGCAATGGATCCGCGTGGTTAGATTACTGCATGTTCCAGTAGTGGCAAGTTTAGTTGGATTCAGTTTGATACTAGAAAAGTTAACTTTGGTCGTATATATTTTTTATAACTTATTTAAACTTCTTTATTTTATGTTAGATCGATGCAAAAGTTTTTCATTTCATTTAAGTAGTTATATTTTAGTGATCTCAGAATTATTTATTTTACTTAAGAACAAAATATGAACTATACGAGTATAACAACTCTAGAGGTATAATCATCGGCAGGGATATTGAGCCCTGACCTTCTCCTGTACAGAAGGGATTTATTAGTTTATTGCCATAAGTGTACAGTGCGCAAAGCGATCCCCACTCTTACGCCGAGACCTCATTATCCGTGCCGATAACTACAGTTAGTACTTAGGTTAAGATACTTTCTACAATTCTATATTAGATCTATAATAACAAGTATCGTACCTACATACAAAAAAACAACATCCTCTCGTCTTCCAATTCCATAAATCCATAGATAGCTACACGTACATATGACAACAAATATTTACAACATTAAATACAAATGTATCATCAAATACTCATTCTGACATCATCCCTCGGATTGTTCTTCCGGAATCCAATTACGTTCTCATAAATAAATACGTTATGTACATAATAAAAGTGTGGCCTGGACAACCGTGTACAATATGACTGGAAATCTTGAGTACAATCTTGATTAAGTAGGAACCTATATTGTATTTGTACTCCAAATAATTTATATGTGATCTATATTGTATTGTTACTATGCGAAGCGGAGGTTCTGGTTGATGAAATAATATTTTAATATCAGAATGACTGGTTTCGAGAGATTTTTAATGGGAATCTGTTGTAATGTTTTCGCTGCATGATAAGCTTTCCTAGAATATAATCGATGTGATAATTTTTAACATTTGTTTCCTAATGGAGATGTTCAAACCTAAATTGTAAAATGCACGGTGTATTTCTATACAGATTCAAATAATACAAACCCTGTCTCGAATCGAAAAACTAGTACTTGAGTTTATATAAATAGATAAATACGAAGATAAAATTTATATTTTACGAATATCAAAAAAGTATTGACATGATTAATTGCCTGGATATTGATTATCGAAACTTCATTAGAAGTTTCACCGCCTTCAACACGATTAGGTATTTCTAACATATAAAAAAAAAAACATTTAGTTAAAGACACTTTTCAACAGTTCTATAAACTTAGTTTGCTCTCACTTATGTGCTTTGATCAAATACCAACTTAAATCTAGCTTAAGTGCTTTAATAATATTGCGAAGAAAACTACCAAAGTCACTTAGTTTTCAAGTGTGCATTAAGTTGCACCTGGTTCTAAGTTATTTCTTCTCAAGTAAATAAGAGGTACATAATGAAGGTTTTCAACAAGTCCAAATTGTGAGGTGTGGAAAAGTATGGCGTCGCTTTCATGAAACTTTGATTACACTGCATGTTTACCCACCTACTATTAAAAGGTTGGTATCGGGTTCATTTTATGAGTTTAATGTAATGTATTATATTTTCTTCTACTTTTAGGGCTGGGTTTTCAGCAGCAGTAAGTTCTATCTGAGGAATAAATCTTAATATAAATAGCGGTTTGACATATTTCCTATACAAGAGCTGTCAAAACCTCAAATACATTCTTCAGATAATAGTTTTCTGGCGATTGAAAAATCGGCCTACCTACAATATTTTAGTGTTGTCAGTTTACCTAAGCCCAATTGAAATATTGATATCCACGTTCTATAAATTCAAATATAAACAACAACAACAACTGATCTTGTAAGACATCTTTCGTTATTTACTGCAGTTTATGATGACCTTTTGCCCAAAAGTGCGCGTCCTATGAAGCGCCACTAGACACTCCCACACACGTGTGGCTCTCTAGAGAAGGATATTGGATTCAAACACTATGTTTGGCAGCAGTTGGTAAACATAGCCAATCTATGCTTGCAGCACGTAAAATTGAAATGTCTCATTTCTGGCAACATGTACGCCACAGAGTAACAAAAGATAGATGTGAAATGCCTGCATCGGATTTATTACATAATTGATACACATTAATTATATAAAAACTCTGGCTAGGATCTCTCAATATAAAATTGTATGCATTTACACATAATGATATATTTTGACTACACCATAAACTTCTGACCCGACAGCTAAGTAGGGTTATGCATTATTTTCTCCTCTCATCTTGCAATTCAACATTTTTCACTTAATGTTGAAGACACAAAGGAAAACATGTTTTTCGGTTCTATACAATTCTTATTCTATGAACATACCTGCTTCTCAAATCAGAACACATCAAGCTGCAATAGGTTTGGTGGAAGAGCTTTTAGAGATGGGCAATAAACGAAATGCTCTTCGTGAATACACCGCTGAAATACTGCACTCTAGGTAGGCTAAATATAGGCTATTTTAGCATTGGCACAAAACATTTTGAACAAAACATTACTGACGTTGAAAAATTAACACATGATGCGAAACCGTAGGATACAATTACCTATGTTTGAAGTTTGCGATGTAATTTTCAATCAGTCGGTAACACTCAAAATATTGATTGGCAAATTGACTAGTAACAGTTGACTTGCGATCGCTGTAACGCGGTAGTGATTGGTTTTAAATTAAATTATCATATTAAAGGGACCTCGTAGCGTTTCGGGTCCATTGATGAAGCATACAAACTATGCGTGGGATGCGGACATTGTGGTAAATACTAATAAACTAATACGAGTGTTATTTCAGGAAGTTGGGAACACCATTAAACTCTATAGTGCTCCCACAGTGCGTCAGTTATTTGTAGTTTAACACCCACACAACGATTGAATTTATTGCCATAATTCCAACTTATACCATTATTGCGTGAATAAGTTTGTTTGGTTAAACTTTCAAAGTCAAATACTTTTAGTTTGTAATGAAAGTAGATGGGATCCCAAAGGGATAAGAGGTTACTTTTGATAATGTTAGACGAAATAGTTTTCTTGATATGAGGGAGCTATAGTCACAATATCTACAGCGAGTTAGTGCACTAATCTGTCTAACTGAGAAATGTTACTCGCATCACATTCTTAAAGTACATAATACCTACTCAGATTAAATTGTAAAAACACTCAATCTGAAGTACTACGAAATGTAATACAATATTACCCACAAATCAAGTTCATTTTACCTTAAACCAATTACCTTTAAGTACTGTAGGTAATGAATAATTACTTCAAACGGTTCCCGATGTGCCTTTAATTGATTTCACTATATTACCCGACTTCGAGGTAACGTAGGTACTCGTACCAGACCATCTTGTTGCCAACGCTTATCGAATCCGGTAAACCAGTTATAAATAGACATATTAACTTGTCACGTGTCTGACACGCTCCAAATTGACGTGATTACTGAATCTTTATAATGTTGCTTGAATATTTCCACGTTAGCAGGAAGAACTGCGAATTAATTTTACCTAAGGTCAACGTACTTTCTTCAGAATTATGACGATAAAAATAGTATCTACTTATGATCTGATTGAATCTAATTGTGTGGATTATCATCACTTATACCTTGAAGAGACCTATGTCCAGCAGTGGACTGCGATATGCTGATGATGATGATGATGATGATGATGATGATGATGATGATGATGATGATACCTTATAATCAACACTTAACTCTAACAATCCAGAATTGTCTCACAGACACATCGTCTGCCTAGCCTTTCCCACTGCATGCAGGATGCAGCTGAGTAGGTACCAGTGTATTTACAAGAAGCGACTGCTTATCTGACCCCAACTCAGTTACCTACTCAACCTAATACCCATTATTAACTGACTCACAAACAAAAATTAACGTTTTTGTTTTAATTAAAAGACCAGCTCGGCTTGGTATTGTAACTGGAAAATTATTTCGAAAATTCACCAGAAAATCTGAACATGTTAGATGACAATCTCTATCAAAATTAAATTTCTGCTTTGCTGGTGGTCAGTCTATGTATAATATGTGTTCATGCTTAGCTTGCACCACAGACTGCCGTGCAACAATTTAAACCGCAAAACTGGGGCATGTTAGGTTTTGTGCGGGTCAAATTTACAGAATATCCCGTTGAAGTTTCACAACTCGTTTGGCAATGTAAACTATGTTCGATATTGCTATATCGATAGATAACTAAAACTAATAGCTTTAAAGTCATCTTATTATGGTTTATGTTTGCGGTATTATCAGTTGCAACCAAATTATACATTGTACGGTAGACTGCACATCAGTGGTAACTGTCATGTACCTTAACACTATACTAATAAGAACGATTTTTAGGGTTCCGTAGCCAAAATGGCAAAAACGGAACCCTTATAGTTTCGTCATGTCCGTCTGTCCGTCTGTCCGTCTGTCCGTCTGTCACAGCCGATTTACTCGGAAACTATAAGTACTACAGTGATGAAATTTGATGGGAATATGTGTTGTATGAACCGCCACAAAAATATGACACTAAATAGTAAAAAAAAGAATTGGGGGTGGGGCCCCCCATACATGTAACTGAGGGATGAAATTTTTTTTTTCGATGTACATACCCGTGTGGGGTATCAATGGAAAGGTCTTTTAAAATGATATAAAGTTTTCTAAAAAACATTTTTCTTAAAGTGAACGGTTTTTGAGATATCAGCTCTCAAAGTCGTAAAAAGTATGTCCCCCCCCCTCTATTTTTATAACTACGGGGTATAAAATTCTAAAAAAAATAGAGGTGATGCATGCTAATTAACTCTTTCAACGATTTTTGGTTTTTCTATAATACTGTTACCACTGACCTGAAGTTGACTGTACCTACGTACAGACGACTTTTACGTAGCAAGTGTCGAATGTTGCTACGCCGTACCAAAAAAAAAGTGAAGAAAATATAAAAATTTGATAGCCAAGCCGTTTTCAAAGCAAATAAGAGTTCATTCATTCCTTTTTTACGTGACTACTGCTTCAAGAACGCTTTATTTAGCGCAGCAATTGAATATATTTAAATGAATAGGTAGATAAAAATATTCCTTAAACTTTAGTGTAAATATTGTTTATAGTTTGATATCACTAAAAATTTGGTAGTAAGTAAATACTGAGAATCGAATTGGAAAATGAGTAATTTTATGGTATTAGCATTTTATAAATAGGCTTTCTCAAGAAATCAGTCCATTTTTAGTAAAAAGCATCATAAAGGCTGATTTACATTGAGTCAATAACTGACGTCAGTGTAGGCGCCGAAAACTGACGCGTGCTATTTACACGAACTATATAGTCACTGTACTGACTTCAAATCAATTTACAATTTTACACGATGGCAGTGCCGGGTCAGCACTGACGTCAGTTACTGACTCAATGTAAATCAGCCATAACACACAAATTATATTTTGTAAAATAGTGTGTATAGTTATGCATAATAATATATTCCACGGTATCAGTAAATATCGACGAGCAGAAACATGAAGCGAGGAATCGTGTGAAGCTCCTCAAGAAGTTTCAATTTCAAAGGTAATTGGGGTTCCACGAATTGTCCACTGAGCTCACGAGAGGATTGCGCATATCAAGTTCAAAATCAATTTTCATATGATTCACTCGTTAGTTCATGACTTTCGAAACTAGCAGGTATTTTGAGTACTAGTCAATCTGTCTAATCTTTAAATCTTATCTTTTGTAATAAAATTGCGATTGATAAGTACCTAAGTATATCTTTTGATTAAAATGGAGCTATTCAACACCCGCCAAAAATAACATCTTAAACCTGTCACTCCTAATAAAGTACACAATAGCTATTTTTCCTTCTGACATTATAAAGAAATCAGTATAATTCGTCGCTAAGAAAGCTGTATATAAATAGGAAGAAAAGAAAAAAATAACAATGGACCAAAATTAGCAACATCCCATTTACGATTTAACGTCTAACAATGCCAACACTAAGTGGTCGGTGGCTATTATCATGCAACAACAATTTCCGAACCGTGAGCCGTACTTAGGGACTCCGGTAGTAATCCGGTCTACAAAGAAGTCGGACAGTCACTCGACCGATATATAGAGGCGAAAACCTTAACATACCTACTTGCATGTCTCTGATGTCATTGAACTTCATAAAAAATCTAGTGCTCCTGAATTGTTTTCGGCGCTAAGGTCAGCCATTCTAAGTCTTTAAGTGCCGTTTTCTAAAACATGTATTTTCCATTAGGCACACATTTCGCCTATGTTTTGCTGAATTATGAAAAAAACAAAAGGCAGAAAAAAACGTGGGTCGGCGTACCAATCCGAATAAATCTCCTTATAACCTTAACTCAGGTGCTTTTTTAATTCATACACATTTTATTTTAGCGGACTGAAGCCTCGGTAAGGTCTGAAATCTATAAATCTGGTGGGCCATAAGTTTAAAACTGCGTAAATCTTTCAATCGAAAGACCCTAATTATGTAAGCTATTTCAGTCTAAGAGATTATAATATAATACCTACATAAGTCAATCACAACCAGCAAAAAAAAGCTAAAAACATATCAAAACGTATACTTATTTATTAACACTATCCCAGCCTCCTTAATATCCGACTGAAAATATTGTACCGTAGCCTGATATTTTGTCATGCTCCCCAATACAGTTTAATACACTTTGCGAGAAATAAGTAGTACATTCTTGATAGACGAATAAGACCCAAGATACTACCCGTATTTTGTCGTAGACTAATCTACGTCACTGAAGGAGCTTGTTTAAGAAAACCCTCGAGTAGTAAATCCTAGCTATAGAATTCGGTATATTAAGAGTCGGTTCTCGAATTGAGAACCCTTTTTCATTCGCTTTTTCGCGATCCTGTGGGAATATCTCGAAAGGAAATATTCTTCACGTTTTTTGTTTGTTCTGGGTAGTCGGGCGAATGATATCGACTGATGAATTGCCTATTGTTATTCAATGTACTGTTAAATTGGTATTTGGCTGTTTATTAAGTGATAGTGAATAAATTCGGGAGGAGTTACAGGCTAACCTTAGCTACATTATGTGTGTATATGATGGCGTATTTAACGTATCATTTTTATGAGTTTGTCATCCAAAAATTAAAAATATTCCTACTACATTTATTTATAGAGCAAGTAAAAATATCACAGTGCTAAATACGATTGTATTGCTGTTAAATAGTTAAATTCCTATAACAATGAGAAGCAAATTAGCTTTTAGTCTTTGGCTCGCGTTTAAGAAAGAGCCGTGTCGGTTCAGTCACGCGCAAACTGAAACCAAATTCTCAGCTTTGACTAAGTGGGTACTACTTTTGCTATCAGAATATTAATTTCAGACATTTTCGTCGGAAGATTTGAGTATCTTCCATTTAAGATTTATGACTATCCTGTCAAAGTAGACAGTGAAAACTTACCTCATTATCATCAACAAAGTACATAAATAACTTACATTTTTATTAATTTTTAGTTGAACTTGATCTTTGCAAGGCTATGTTTAACTTGCTTAAAGTACCGAAGCCTGTAGGTTTCAAATATCGGCATGAGCAGAACCACCACGTATGGGCTCCGAGATAAAAAATACACATTTATTTACTGTGGCAACCTAGACGTAACTTAGTTCACCTAATGCATTTATCTAACGTTCTGGTAAACATGCACTCGACAGCACCAGTTATTGAATTTAAAAATCCATAATTTTACGTCCGCCACTTTTAGGTTTTTTCTAAGTTGCAGCCGACAGTAAAAAATAACAGTTTTAGTAAATAAAAACTTTGAAGTAAATACGTTAGTTAGGATGAAAGATCCCAACATCTAAGACCGACATCCATAATACGAGAGAACCGAATAATACAATATTTTTATGCTAGAACCAAAACGGGAAATAAGTAGAACAATGAAGGTGTTTCCAAGAATAATTATATTTAAATTAAATCTAAAATTTTCTAAAAGGATTGTTGAATAATTTTGTGCAAAAATGTTGGCAACATTTTCTATTGTTCGAGGCAAATAAACGTCTAATGGAACACATTTCATCCGGGCCCGCATAATGTAATTACCGCATGTGCTGAAATTAATACCTTCGTATGTTCAACCACAAATAATTATTCAATGCTTTAGTAACCTAATTAGGTTTACATACAATTTATTTGCATATTTACACATTATTTTTTCTCTAAAAAATATTACAATGATTCTAAATTAAAAAATAATACCTAACTAGTCTTAATGTATTCAGAGGTCAGTTTACCTAAATGCTTTAAATATCCCGAAGCTGGGTTATTTATAAATCACAATGCGGCTTTTAAAATACATGATGTAAGCTTTTCAGATGAAATCTCTTGTGTGCACGAGGGTCGCACATATATGCCCCGAAAACAGAATTTAAATTGAACAATGGTTCGTAAACAAAAAGCATTAGTCAAAGGGATCTTGAGCTTGAGTTCTATCATAAAAGTACCCGCGGGTCATCATATGTATAAGACGATTGTACTTTTTTCTTTCGTTTAGTTAGACTAGGTCTTATATAGCTTCGTTGAAGTAAAAAAATATTCATACGAAACTTTTTCAATTCTATAATTATTTGAAATATTTTTTTGATATTTTATATTATTTAATTAATGCTACTACTACCTACTACTTGAATTCCAACCTCCTTCTACTATCTAACGTGTATCAACAAAATGTAAAATTATTAAAACAAATATGTAAACCAGGATGTTATTAAAAATAATTAATATGGGAGTGAACCAACATTATAATGATGCGGGAAAATCAAATTCCCATTATTTGCGCAATTAATACTCACATAATTATTACAAACGGGACCCGTAATGTACGTGCCTGTAACACCTTCGGTAACTCTGATATTCTATATCTGTGTTCAACATAATTATTACACATTAATTGTTGTTCAGCCACACCTTTACATAAATTAATTATATCGCATCACACCCATACCACCGTTATTTTATGATTTAACTTGGCCGATGAAAATAACTACATATTTTGAATTATCTTCCTTCCCAATGTACATTAAAGCTCTTCATTACTTCTCCACATTTCCTCTGGTTTTAAATATAAAATAATTTCATCGCAACTGGCACATAATTGCAATATCGTAGCGAGATGCATCATCAAAAGATACAACATTGTCTCAGACATATTTATTTAGTTAAAATGATATCCCCGATGAAAATTGCTTCCAAAATTAATTAACAAGAAATGAAGGCCGGTTTGTATGTACATAAAAATAATAATTGAGTAACTACTGCTTTAGGGTACTCAATAATGTAACCTACCAAGGTATTAGTGTGAGAATTTCTGGAACGGTTCCAAAGATTTTTACATTACATTACCCTTTAAGACTTCCAGTTTGTTCCTTATACCAAGATCTCACAAACTTATATTATGATCACACTATTCGATTTCCTCTCAGATCAGACATAGAGATATCTCTTTTATGACAATCCCAAAGAAGACATTATCTAAAGCTGCAGTCAGCAGATCTCACAGACACTGCACATTGCACAATCGGATTTCTTTGTCACTTACCTATGTATTTTGGAACATTTTTGATTTTTACTCTAAATGTTTCTACTTTCCTTTGTTTTTTTTAGATTTGGAATAGTCTAAAAACAAAATGCTTATGTAAT
This sequence comes from Helicoverpa armigera, assembly GCF_030705265.1. NCBI lineage: Eukaryota > Metazoa > Arthropoda > Insecta > Lepidoptera > Noctuidae > Helicoverpa > Helicoverpa armigera. The sequence goes on from NC_087128.1 coordinate 7,447,857, forward strand.
TTACCGAAGTGCGCTGATGTTCATCGATTGAAAAATAATGTTAAATAAAAACTTTTGTATATGAAAAAAGACACTAAAGTTATTATTATTTGAACATTTCATAATTACTGATGTTAGAAGTAAAATTTTAGGCAGTTTTTTTCAGGGTTTGTTGATCTCATGGAAAAAGTTTGGAGCAATACATTGTTTAGGAAGTGGATAAACTTTATCGTTTATGCCGCATAACTCCACAACTTTAGCAAACTCCATACAATGTTATGGTAAAAAAATTAAGGTCATTTTATAGAAGGAAAAAGGCAAATATTTTTTTATTAAGTTCAGTTTTATTTTTGGCTAATACATATGATCAAATAAGCTTTATGTATGCTTTCTTTGAAATTGTACATAAGATAGGTGATTACAAAATTATCCTTTGTTACTGTAAAGTTCAAACTGAGGTTGTTCAAAGAAAACATACTCACTAGGATTCTATTGTCTTGAAAACAATGCGTTCGTAAAAAAAATAAACAATAATACCGCTATAGCTTTTCTTTTATACACAAAGAAAAGGCAAAAGATGAAAGAAAGTATTCCAGTTGGCTGAATTAAACTATTCCTAAAGTACAAAGTATATAAGTGTATAATCTATGGTACAAAATATTTATCTGAATGTTTGCATCCATTTTACTTCATAAATAAGGGATAATCTCTACAATTACCCGTAAATTGTGTTAAGAAGGGCATTGAAATGGCTAACCATTACCGTGAGAATTTTAAAGTCGCATCAGTGAGGTACTCTGATACGGTAAATGTAATAAACTTTATAAAATTGAGCAAAAGTTGCTATTACCTAAAGGTGATTGTTGCGTACTTACCTGTAGATAATGAATTCGCTAATTTATTCTAAGTATTGCTAACTAAAATATTACTTTCTGTAAGATCTCCTTGGGACTTCTAACCTTTTACCTAAAACTTACTTAATTGTAGTTTTGAAAAGCAAGACCTGTTCGCATTCAGTAATTGTATGAGAAAAACATCCTTTCAGAACTAACGAGCTCTGCCCTCACTGAAATTGGTTCAAAATAATAGCTTTACGTATTAAACTTTCCACTTAATTTTTTGTATTATTCATCAGAATCTGGTTTTACAGTACGTTAAACTCATAATAATAAGATGGTAATGATATGGCGGACTAAATAAATCATTTGAGTTTGTACTCTGCAAAGAGAGTTCGTTGACCCAGGCTTGTGTATTAATATTTTTGCAAACAAATACGTAGTTATCAAAATAACCATGCAATCTACGTTGTAGCGTGATTGGAAATAAGACACAGTTGCTATTTTGAAATAAATGAAAAATGTTTATTTGTATAGATGCTGTAGATGTTTTATTCACAAAGTGGGTGTCTTACCTGTGTGTGTGTAAATGCATGCACATTTTCTTTGTATGCGTAAGCTCGGGAACACTCCGTAGTGGCCGAGTACCGAGTCCTACGAAGACAATTTGCAAGTACACACACAAGTGAAATAAAATATCCATACTACAGACTCAATTTTCTGTACTTGTACATGCATATTTTATTTTTAAAACGCATCAGACATACATACATATTCCATGTATTTTGTTCGCACGAGATCTTAACTTTTCTCCAAGTGTAGAAACTTTTTAATTAGACAACTTAAACGTCGTGATGTTGACTGGGGACTTTTTTTTACCTGAGAAATAAAATGGCTATCTTCTTATAATTGTTATTTTCTCATGTTCTTTGAAACAGGTAGGTATTGTGTCCTGAAGAACTAGTTCATCCTTCGTATCCACTAACCGTTAAATGAGGTAACTAGGTATGACTTTATCCTACAATACATACTTAATTATTTGTTACGGGTGACTAGCTAGCTGAAGCTTATAAAACGTTCATAATAAATCCCTTTTACACCAATATCTACGTTGATTAATCATGTTTACTTCAATGAACCTATGTTTAATGTAATAGATAATATATACAGTAGGTAATAAATGACTAAAATAAATTAATGTCTTAAAACATTCCAGATTTTTTTTGTGCAAAACAAAAAATAATTATTATTTAAAATAATGAGTCATTTAGACCGGGATTCAAGCATTTCTTTTTCGTTAAAATATCTCTTCTTTTCTGGCTACGTGTTTATACAATTTCTAATAAGTTTTCGTATTTTTACCTTTTTGTGTCACTTTCACGACGTTCATTTGTTACATTATATATTATTATACATTATATATTTTTGTGCCCCGTATATTACTTATTCGTAATAGACCGCTTGCTGTCATCATAATGAAATAAGAAAAACCTTCAATCTATAGAAAATATTTCTGGAAAACTATGTTTGAATATAAGTAAATACCAAATATATTTTACGAACTTATTGAAATAGGGGGAAAAATTTCAATATTAATGAGACCAGCTATTTCGAGCATCAATATAAACCAAGATCCTTAATTAACAGTACAATATTGTACATAATTGGGTCTAGTATCCTTACCATTTGCGGACGTTTTACAAAATAATATCGAAAACGGACGAGCGCCCGCGTCAGACACGAGTGATTGATTTCAGCGATAGAATCAGTAATCGATATTCGAATTGGGCGTAAATAAATCGATTTGAAGATATCCGATCGGTAAGTGGCTGGATAGCATGATTCGATTCGAAAAATATCATACTTCCTTCCTGAGTTCGATCGATATTCGGCTATAAAACATTACGATGAACGAACCGATGTTTTCAAAACGAATTCTTTATTCTTTGAACTTTTCTTTCTTTTATAAACTTTGTAAATCATTCCGTTGAAATTAAACAGTAATGGAAAAATAACTTTTCCTTGTCTTTGTGTAACTTTTTGCTATTGATTAAATGATGTAGGTACATAGAAGAATAATATATTCGCCTTTGTTCTTTCTAGAGAACAAAACACACAAAACTCATTGACCTGGAGGGTAACCTAGAGCTTTACAATTTCAATTACGTATTTGAAAAGTTGTTTATTTATAACGATTCCGTTATTCGGTGTGCTGTGATGGAATCATGGAACATATAGCTATTACGCGGGCTGGCCAAGCGTATGATGCAGCCTGACAGCCAAGTAATGAAAGCTGGACTATCGAACTCTACAACTAATTGGTAGATTTTGTTTTATTATTTTTTACGTATGTCCACGTCATTTATGTTCACGCCAACAGCTGTTACTGGCATCGTTTATCATTTCTTAGTGAACTACGCTAGACTTTTTGTATGCCTTGTAATTATCAAGAAAGCCTAACCTTTGTTTTCAGAACACACAGTAACTTTTTAAACAATCTTTACTAATTTTGAAGCATTTTATTTTCAGTGAAATAAAGTGCTTTTGAGTCTTAATTTTTTATTAGAATTATTTATAGTTAACAACTTTTTGTCTGTAAAGCACTGTAGAACAGTCTATAAGCGCCGCGCTCTTCTTAGTTAAATATTTACGGCATCACAGTTTTAAACGGCACTGCAAAAAGTGGATCACGATCTAAACTTTCACCCAGCTTTTGTACTAATTAGTCTGATTAAACCTTAGTTGCGGACATTTTGGCAAATAAAATACAAAATGAAATAGGAACAAAGCCTGCTGGATTGTAACATTTTATGAAACCCTGCTGTTTCTGTGAAGGGTGGAAGAATTAAATGTCACATTCGCTTGGAATGTTTTGGACTACTAACTAATGAATAACATGTAAGTATGAAAAACATTCATGAATATAATGGTATACCTACATACACTATTTTATATTCATTCATATAGTTATTCTTATGTGTGTTGTTATCTTGTTATCTGGTTCCATTAACTAAATGAAAGAAGAAATACAAAATAGCCTCTATTTATGCAGCTTAATATTCTGGCTAAGGCGATGAATATGATGATGTCCAGTCACCCAAGACCAACAACATCAAAATCCTAACTTCGACGCGCTTTAACTTGAAGTCAAAGTATGATAGCATAACTTTATTACGAAACCCTATGTGAACGATTAACGTGTCTTAATTAAATTAATGTAGGTGCTATACCTTCAACAGTCGTGTAAAGCGAAGCGTGGAGTCTTTAATGCCTTGTGTAATCTTCACACGCAATTTAATTTACTAAGTACTGTGATTTACGGTTAAAGCTACAAGTTTCATTTACAGTTACGAAACAAAAAATATAACAGAATTATTGTAATCATTAAACGTGTATGAATCGTTTTGGTATACTTTAACTATCAAGTGAAATAATCTTCATCATCATCATCTCAGCCAAAGGACGTCCACTGCTGAACATAGGCCTCCTCCCTCTTAGATCTCCACAGGTACCGGTTGGAAGCGACCGACGGCGACCTTTATAAGGTCTTCTGTCCACCTTGTTGGTGGACCTGAAATAATAGATTTCTGTTTTTTTAACATAACTATTTTATTAACAATTCATTGCAGACAATGCATTTTAGAATATAAAGCAAATATACCACATCTAAAATCATAAAAAAGTAACTATGTATTAAACTCAGACAATTCAAACGAAATACAGTTTTCATAGCCACGCGTAGCACATCATATTTTCATAGTTGTATGCGAAATTATTAATCTTCAAAGTTTATATTAGACTAGATTTAGTGCCAGTTTTATTACCAACTGTGCTAGTTTAATATGTGACTGCTATACTATTATACGTACTGTTATTATATTAAAATTAATATCGGGTACCTATCTGCTTCTAACCATAAGGTCGTCTTATAAGATAGCTAGGTATATCGTTGTTTCATGAATAATATTTGGTTCCAAAAAACCCTTGCCATTAAGGATGTAAAGAATTTAAGTATAGTGGGTTTGGCATTTTTATATAATCGAAAGGAAATATAAAAAGGTTAGTTAATAACAAAATGTAAAACATTCAAATGTAGATACGTGTCTTACTACAATTTACAGCACGTGAATTTATGACAGTCAGGAAACTTTTAGTCGTCTTAGGAAAGCAAGTAACGTAAGTGATAAAACGCTGAATAACTTATTCAGTAACCACTGACAGCAGGTACTTAAAACTTATTTTTGAACCTCCTTTTGAAAATGTACTTGATTTTGCATTCAACAAAGTTACTTGCCGTAGATACTTAAAGTACCAGCACAGTGCAGACTTTTTGTCAGCCGACAAGTTGATCGGGCGCTTCATAAGTTCGGAGAAGTATGGGCGAGCGCACATTACAACGATCAGGTATTTGGCCGGTATCAGGCCGACTTTAATTGATTTCTCGATTTTCTGTGGCCGATACTGACAGATCTATCGGCCGACTGTTTACTCTGCGGTGTACGTGTGTGTGGCACTCTCAAGCAACATACTCATGAAGTTATCGAAATTGATTGCTCGCAAAACAATTTACAAAGTTGATACGCGAAGTATTTTCTTGTGACTGAACACTGAACAGAAACACGGTGAATTTCAATTGTAAATTAGCATGTTCACTGACATCTTCCAAATCAAATTTCCTGACGAAAGCGTTTCTTTGAGTTTGCGAAAAATCAAGAGTTCTCTGTCGTATTCAGTTTTTTTTTTTTATAGGTAAGCAAATGTTTCTTAAGAATTTTGTAGATATACTTGTGATCTTCGCAGTCATTGAGTTTCGTCAATCAAATTACTAAAATCGAATGTTATGTATGTTATGTTATGTGTATGTATGTTACGTAATATGAACAATATAATATGACAATTTTGATTTCAGCGTCATTGTTTGCTCAACAATGGTGGTGAAACCAAAATTGTTAATTAAATTTCATATTTGTGAACCGTATTAAAACCTTACTTTATAACCAATGCGGTATAAAATGGGATAATTATTTAACAGATTGAATATAAAGCTTTCTGTGGCTTTATTGAACAAGCGGATTATTTATTTATTGAAATCGAAATATGGTTATATTTTTTACATAAAATTTTCACCATAAAAGGATAAAATGCCTCTCAAATTAATTATATAGGCACTGGTTCAAAAGGATCTCATGCATTTCTTTTATCTTTAAATTAAAATTCTCTGGAAATAAGGGTTGACTGAAAAGGCAAAAATAATAATTTATTTATAAACATCCGAAGCTTACATAAAGTGGTCTCTTATAGGTAAAATAAATATTGTATACATTGTAAGATCCGTTCCTGGAAAAATAATGAAGCGATTTTATATAGGAAAAATTGCGTTTTTAAGATTTTTATGATCCATAACGGAAATATATTAAATTTTCAGGAGCTTCAAGATTTGATTTGAATAAAATATTGAAAGAGTTTATAGAATTAAACGTAGTTCTAGTCAATAGACTGTAATCCTGAAATATCAAAATACAATGTCCTCCAGTTATCTTTGAACATCATCTTGACCTCAAACGTATTTCTGAAATCATTTTCTTTAACTCTTAACAGCTATCACGTCAATCGTCAATTCATCTTTCTATGCTTTTTATAGAACGAGAATTTCCAAGAAATAAATTAAACATTTTCGTTTCTTCACTCCTACGCTTGCCACGGAAACAAAACAAAATTATATACAAAAATAAGGTCTTAAATACTTTCCATTATTAATCCACAAACACTTTTGAATGAGCAGATATTGTTATAAGCCTTCCTGACTCCGCTAAAATATGCCTCAAGATAATCTAGACACACGGCAGTGTGTCCGCCAAGTTCGAGCAAAAAAAGCGACACACCGGCCGTGGGTTATATTACACGAACCATTTCGGGCCAAATTCGACCCCCCTATAACTCAAAATCTATTTTATTTACGCATACCAAATTTTTAGTATCTGTTGAGACCCCCTCACTTATCTAAAATACAAAATTTCATTAATATACCTATTGTAGGTCTTGAGATATTGACGTCAGAAAATCGCTATTTTTACTATACACTCACTGACTGACTGACTGACTGACTGACTGACTCACTCATCAAAAACCTAGACCACTTCCAATGGTCGTATTGACTTGAAATTTGGCATAGAGGTAGGTCTTTATGTCAAGGTAAAGGGAAAAATCTGAAAATGGCCAAGTGTGAGTCGGTTTCAAAATAATGAAGGTGTTTTATACCCGGTGTAAATTTATACCCCTAAGGAACTAAAACGAAATAAATTTATCTATATTTATATAATATATCTTCGAATGGTCGTACCGATCTGAAATTCGTTACAAAGGTTTGTATTAAGTCAAAGTAAAGTAAAAATCTGATCTGAAAACGACCAAGTGTGCGTCAGTTTCGAAAATAACGAATGTGTAACTTTGATCCACGAACATAAATAACATGTCATGTCAGTCAGTTGGTAAATCTAGTCCATTTAGTTAATCTAGTTCATTTCTTTGTAAGAAGCATAAATATGAAAGATAGTATAAATGAGACATTTCCTTAACTAACTTAATCATAAGAAAAAAATAAAATAATCAACCTTACAAAAATAAATGAAATCCCACCCAAAACAATAATGTGAAAGACTGCCAAGTTCGATAATATGGGAATGCTTCGCCTATAAAAGAAGTGAGATCTGAATAAGTACCAAGTTCCATAGTTACATATACCTCAGTTCAAAATAGTTACTTTTTAATGATGTTACTTGGCAAGTTTTAATAGAAAATTAAATACTTGATTCATTGCGTTTAGTAGGTTTATAACAAGGTGTGTGAAAACTTGCCAAGTAGCATCATTAAAAAGTAACTATTTTGAACTGAGGTATATGTAACTATGGAACTTGGTACTTATTCAGATCTCACTTCTTTTATAGGCGAAGCATTCCCATATTATCGAACTTGGCAGTCTTTCACATTATTGTTTTGGGTGGGATACTAATTACAAAGGGTATCAAACTGAAGTCGGGATTTTCCTTCAAAATTCTGCCAGTCAGCGCTTTCTATTCCTTGACTAAGAGATAATAAATTGTCTTTATTTATTTTTGGTATTAACATTTTAGATTCTGTTCTTACCGTTTGAAACAAAATAAAATAGATTTATGTTTGAGTACCTACCTATCCCTTTTTTACTTAATTACTCAACTCTTTTACCTCGTATTCGGAATATCGTTTAGGTATATTGTTCAATAAATTAAAAAGATGGTCCTCGTTTACGAAAATAACAAAGAAATTGCTGCTGGCAAGAAAGGAAAAAGGATTTACACATTGCACAGATTGACATTACATAAACGTGACGAGCACATACCTGCCTCTTGTGAGTCTTTACATAAATCCTTTAAACGTATTAAGTACTGCCGCATGCCGATTCAATCAAGCATGGGAATGCCCTTAAATCTGTATGTGAGAATTGTCAGAGCATGAAAAGTAAAGCATTATTCAGTAAGAAGACTTACTTTCTGAAAGAAGATTATACTTACTGGTGTTTGATTAAGTTTAATAATTATAGGAAGTTCAATCTCGTGATCTCTCGTCATGTTTGTAAACGATTGATTAAGCATCGTATTTTTTTGTTTAATAGGTAGTTATAATTACTACTTTATCTTTACTAGAAAAGCAAATTGCCAATTTAGTTGTTGTTAGTAAGCCCGACATTATTATAATTCATTTAAATTCCCTACTTAGAAAACCAAAAGCAAAATATAAAACGACGCGATCGCCAGAGGCACGTTGTGTTGATGACAACCGCCCGAAGTGATATCAAATACAAATAACATAATACGAAATACCTAACTGTAGTAAGAATTAATATTGTCTTTCTTGAATTTGTTATTAAACGTCTAACTTTCAACGAAAGTCAGACCACATCTTTAAAACTGACAGACGCGTGAGAAGGTATTCCAGCTTTGTCAAGTTCCCCCAATTTATCTTTTTGAATTAACCAACCTAATTAGCAAGACCGTCAGACTTGGTTAGACTACAGTCTAGCCTAGACACTAGACTAAAAACATACACACACAACATATAAAAACCACAACAATACTTCAGCGTGGGTGGGCAAGATCGTGAAAAGTAAATGACAAGATACAGTATAAAGGTAGATGTTGTGTTTCGTTCGAAAGGGTCATACCAGTGAGTCCTGAAGAGCTTTAACTACTTCCCATTCTGATTGACCAACAAACCAAGTTTATTTGAAACTTCCCGATCACGCACACGCCACGATTTAGAAACTTTTACATCAATCGCTCGACTACTTACAAGCATCAAGAACTTTACTGAGTAAGTAACAGAGTGGGTAGTATGAAACCAATCAAATTCGCGGTCTCAAATTAAATCAATCGAATCATATCGTTGCTATGTCGAAAATACTGAGTCTTTTGATTTCGAATATTTGAATAGATTACTTAGAAGTTACTAAAAAATAATAACTTGTTTCTTCGTAAGACCCATTAAGACACAGGAATGTTATCTAATGTTTTGTTGAAAGGACATAAGGGCACATATTCCTGTACAGCTAAGAAATAAATAAAACTCACTAAGTAGTACTACGTTAGTTATTTTCGTCCACATGGCAGATAATTATCTTTTAACAACAATTACATTATTCCGAGTCCAGACACAAGTTCAGTGCAGACACAAACAAAAGAAATAAACCAACTGTCTACAACTCAAACTAAATTCACTTTTCAGGCTCTTGTCAAATATGTTTGCGTTCCTCCATCTTGAATTAGAATTATTAATCAAATATTTAACTTGCTTGTGCAAGTAGTCATTTTCGGACAGTGTTAACTTTTCTTTAAAATACAATAATGTAGTTTTTTTAAGAAATAATAAGTAGTCAGCACCCATTCTATCAGTCTAAAACTCTAGACAAAATAATAGACCACTTTCGTCGTAAATGACAAAAACAAAATACAATCTGACAATACGTTTGATATAGGTAACCGATCCCATGACATTCGGAGGCAAGCTTGTCCTAGACGTCATGACTTTTGCGAATACAATAAAGTTACACCATTTTCATTAAAAGCACGCCCACACGATCGACGTGAGAAAGTATCGTTATAAAACAGATCCTAAAAAAGCATTTCCAAAAGTTGTTGAAAAGGTTTCCGCAAAAACCGCCAAGCTGGATAAAATTAAACTTCGCAGTTACAATGAAACATGTGCCGACTAATAAAAAAGTTTTTAATATTATATTGTTGTCACCTACTCTTTTTAATCTGTGCCTAACTTCTCCTGGCTTCCTTATTTGAATACTGCTGGTACCTATATAGGTAACGAATGGTCGAATGTTTGATCTCAGTAAAACATTTTTGATCATCGCTTCGTATACATGACAATTCCCAGGACATGCTAATGTAATACAGCCTTTATTATATACAGTCGGCCAACACCTTTCAGCCAGCTGATATCGACACAGCTGAGGATAATTTTTATATCCGAGACACTAAAACCTTATTCGTTAGGTAGCTATTGTTCCCCCAATTTTCTCCAAATATGTTTTAGCATGCAACGCAGGTACGGAACACATTACCCGGGATAAAGACATGCTATACAGTACGCTCATTCCCAAGTTGTAAGAGCCGATTGAGGGGAGGCCGTTATAAAGGTACTTGTAGACAATGGGCTCAATCAGTATCCGTCCATTAGCCAACCACTTTCTGTGTATAGGATCCACGTATAGGAAGAAGGTCCATTATCGACACCATTTGTATCAGCTAGGTGAAGCTGTTCCGTTCATTAACAGGTTTATAAGTGACTCTTTTTTAGTTCCTCTAGGTAATACGTATAGATTTATTATTATTTATCCACCAAATTGGTCCTTATATGTATTAAGATGTACGCCAAAAATTAACACATGCATGACATAGCGTAAGTAACTTGGTACTAGGATACATTATTCGTAGTTTGATAGGTACCTAAGAAGAATGTGTTAAATCTGGAAGGCTCAATATCCTTCAAAACAACAACTTTACTACCAGGAAATCATAAACTAATCAGATCACGCAGATTTCAAAACATGTGGGTCCCACACATTTTATTCTGATCGTGTTACGTAAACACTTCCTACTGAATTCTTGGGATCCCATAAAAACCTGTTTATTGTTTTATACGGAGTGTGAAGCCGTTAAAGGTCATATTATCATAACACATGGTTTATGTCACACGTGTAGTGTTCGCTCCTTTAAATTGGGCAGTAGGACGAAATCTTTCTTTTGGGTTTGTATGTCCTGCAGGTTTTCACCTACCGAATTCTAATAAAATCTTTTCAACTTTTTCGATATGAAAGCTGACTGAGAGGCGAAGAGAAAAAAAGTGCGTAAATACAGCGTATTAGGCGTGGTTGCAGGGGGTCATGAGGGTCGTGCGAATGTATGTAATTTTTTTGTTAGTTTTTGTGCTATATCGGCTGGATCCGCCCCTCACCCCTCACGCATAAAGAATATTTTTCTTAGACTTTTATATTTAAGTATGTATTTATATATTTTTTTATTTATTTGTGAAAATATACGGCTTTAAAAGGATGCCACAACTTAGCCGACATCTAATTTCAAATAGGGAAAGGCGTCCTTCGTTACAAATTGCTTTTAACGTTCACGCAGAATTCCTTATTTATCCACGGGCATATATGATTCATGCTTTTATAAGTGGTTATCCCTGTGGAAAATGAATTTAACGAAGGTTAAACGTTCGCTGTAACTTATTATAAGCAGCTATATGAATAGGTTTATTTTAAATCATTTTACCTAGCCGTTAGTGATTTTTTTGTGACTTTATAGACCTTTTAGGCTTATCGGGAATTTATTAATTGCTTTATTTAATAGTTGTTGGTCTGCTTTAAACATAAAACGGTCGTAAAAACCATTTACTCTCTAATAAAAGTCTTCCGCAAAATACGTACCAATTTATTTTGTTTTATTTTTTGTTTCGTTGGGAACAAACTAGATTCTAAGCGAGACAGAGCAAACAAAAGAGAAGTTCAAAGACATTTTGAGGCCCATTACGCACCCAGACTAGTTTTTGTGACCTTTAGCTACGTTGGTTTTGCACTGCTTTTTAGCGAACATCGGTACACCGCAAAATAGGCATTGAAATTTAGCTATGAAGATAAAATTAAGCTATGCTAGGTGTCAAATCTTTCACTGCTTTATGTAATTTTGATCTTTTATGAGTGAGAACTAGTGAATTAATAACATTTTATATAACCGGTTGTAAAATCGTGAAATATAATGACGTCATAAAATGCACTATCAGCTAAGATGACAATGTAAAACGTATATTTTACGATTCATCCTATTAGTGGGATTTATTACTGACATGACGTTAAAATGTAACATTATCTCGTTCTTACTGTCACGTCGACGTGTCGTACTAAAGTGTACGATGTGACAGTGTGACGTTTGAGTGGATTAAAGTCAGACGGGGGAAGTCGGCCACGGGAATAGTCACAAAAATCTGGGTACAATTTTCCCTTCGCGCCCACTGAAACAAAAGTGGCTTAACCCACCCTAAACTTTTTTCTTACTCACCCTAATCAGACATATCCTTTATACGTGTATGTATTCTGTAATTCGATGGAATAAGAACTTAATACATGAAGTCAGAATGTACTTGAACATAAAATTCTAAAAATCAATGGATTCTCATTAGCCAATTTCTGAGAACTCTCTCGGACTTTTTCTGTTATTTTGCTGTCAGGAACAACTTTGCCCTGCGGATACAATGTTAGTATAGGGGTATGTCTGTACCTTTGAAATTCAGTTTTCAATATAGGAATTTCCTATTAGGAAAGTTCTGATACTCGTATTGTTTTATCTTTTACTAATGAAAAGTTCAATGACAAATAAAATAAGTTGCAATTATGCTGTTTTATTTAATTTGTAACCGTGTAACTTGGTATGTTTACAGTAAAGAATATGTACTTGATATCTTATTATAACGACAATATTGAAATAACACAAGCTGCGAAACTCGATCTCAATATCTACAACATGTCGAAATTTTTAAAAGCCTCACACTTAAGTACTCAGACATTTTAGTTGTATAAATATTGTATACAAATACATGTATCAGTGATCACGTTCGACAAGCCCGTGTGTCAAGTGACGGTATGAAATGTTTGTAAGCTAGCTCCTTATTCAAAGAAGCAGGGGTCACGGAGTCAATATTCCACGTTCTATGCGTGGCTTATTGCTCTTCATACTAAGAAGGCGTTACAAGGAAACTTGTAGAGTTGCTTAAATGTTTAGAACCCATTCGTGCAATACATAATGGAATTGTAGTCGTTTTTGACTTGGAATTCTTTGAAGACAATCTCAATTCAACTTTGTGGGAAAGTAAATGTAAATGCTGATTCAGCGTTAGGTTATATTAGTACGATATCATAAATTGTACCTAACCTTTTACATTTAACTTACGAACAACGTTTTATTCACTTTGATTGAGATTTTATCAATGTACTTAACACCGATAAAATCTTTGCTTTCAATATAAGCTGAAGACCACTTAGGGACTTCTTTAAATAAGCTGTCGGGCTATCTTTAGATAAACCGATTTTCTATCAAAAAATCATAGCATCAAAAAAATACACTCTGATAAAAAGCAGGTAATTTTTTGTAACAAAATTACTGCCCACGCTTGAAATATAACAACAGCTAATAATATGCTCCGACCTTACTTCGATACGGACAAAGGGCAGAATCAAATTACTTTCAATGAAAAGATTATAAGCCAGACCCGTTTTTTGTTTTCTGAAAACATAAATGATTCTCACAAAACTATTGCTGATATTACGGATCTACCGTAAAATCTAAAATATTCAAAAACACGCATGCAATCGAAGTACTGGCGTGGCTGCCACTAGAACTGGGACATTTCTAATTACAAAGCATAGCTGTTATCACATACCTGCAGATCAGATAATAAGGTATAGGTAGTAAGAAGGGTGAACAAAAAGCACGTAATCAAGAGGATAAGTACCAAGACCGCTGGACAGTTTAATTAACCGTGCTCGAGTACTCAGTTATTCAATAAGTAGTTAGGGAGAAAAGTTTTTCCTTCCCTCCTTGTCGATCGCAAGATAATTATGAAATGTTAATTAAAATTGATTCCCCATTATTGAAACCAAAGTTTACAGATTTTTGATGAGATACGTAAAAGAAAGTTGAGCATAATTATATTATTCTATCGAAATTTTGCGGAAATTCTTTGGTTTCCGCCGTGTCAAAAGTTAGAAGTTCGAAAACCTACATAAAGTTGTTTTCCATTTGTAATAAGATCTTATGATGAGAACCGTAGGTATTGGGGATCAGCAGCTCAAATGGGTTTTGGTAGAATTCAAACTATAATATACTACGCAATTATAAAAAATAATAAGTTCAAATATCACCTATTAAAATGATAGTGTCGGGATTGCAAGCCGCCAGCCTGTCCCTTTGGACCCCCTCTCTATCACGCAAACGAGGTTATGTTAAGAGAGATTTCCTTCGAGACCGCAGCTACAACATAAGGCATTTAAAATATTACTTCGCTCTAATAAAACTCCAGTAATTTATCACGAACCCACAAAACTTGAAGAATATTGCTGGCGGTGAAAGAAGCTAAGTGCATCTTTTACTTTTATCGTTTGAGACAGTGAAGTTTTTATGAAGTCACGTAGACACGGAATGAAAATATAGCATTGTGCAGCTGGAGTTCAGGGCACTAACCGTAAAATGTAAGAAATATGAGCCGATTAGCGGACGAAAAAGCTATCATAGAACGTTTCTGAGGGCGCATAAAGTTTTCGATGCTTGCAGTAAAAGTTGCTCATTGATTTACTGCTAACTATTTAGTTTCCCATTTGCGGTCTTTCTCAACTAAGTGTATATTAAGTCAGCTTCCAGTTTGTTACTATAGAAGACAAATAAATGACTATCGTTACAATTCGCACTTTCCGAAATGAAAAGAAACTCAAGAACGACTTGATCGGTAGACATTTGCAACTGTTAGTGATCCAGGAACATTTTAGGACTTAGACTGTGTACTTTAGTATCTAAAGACGTTCCCGGTCCATTAATTCGGCCATTAATTTAGTTTAGCCGGTACTAGAACCAACTCAATCGTATTGCATGGTACTGAGGTGTAAACCGTGGGTGTAGCTAATGGCACTTGCGGCATGCACATTGGACTGACCGTTGCCTAAATTAAATTATTTTTTTATGTATTGTTTAAAGATCTATCACTATAAGTATTTAATGACAATATTTTAAAAATTTAATGACATGTCTACAAAATAGTCGTGGTCAACCAGACTTGAGAATAAACCCTTGCATGTTCAAAATAACCTAAATAATTGACTTAGAGACTTGAAAGATTCAATTTTCCTCGGTGACTGTGGTGATATGAGACCTAGTGTTTTTTGTAACTTGATAAAGCGATTTCTAAATCTATTATATCACACATGTATATAAGTGGACATGGTATCTCTTATGTTATAATATAGCTTCGCAGCCTTAAAAAGAGACGTATAAATAACGGCGGGGTCCACGGATAAATGACTTCACATCCCAGCATAAACCACTTTGCTTAACATGATATCATATTTTTGCCCAACTACAATAAGACAGAATGGAAGGCATATATTTTTTATTACATAACACAAGGGAGAATAAAATGGTAACGTGAGAAACACGTACAAATTGTTGTCTCGGATACATTTAAATATATTCCATAGACTAAGAGTAGCACACTGCAAACTTTTTGTCGGCCAATAGATTGTTCGGGCTCATAAATCGGTATGGAGACAAATGGGAGTGCGCAAATTACAACGATCAGGTGTTTGGCCAGCATAAGACGGACTGAAAACTTTGATTGAATTCACAATTTCTTAGAAAAAATATATATTTTTGGTCGGCCCACTGTTTAGTCTTTAGTGTGCTCTGTTCTTAGGTAAACTCATAAAAACAGAGACATTCGCCATATACATAATCGTGAAAACATGTTGAAATAAAACTCAATAGGTGCCTACTCAAAAGGCCGTGTTATGCCAAAATCATTTGGATTACGTACTCCGGGAAATATGGGCTGTATTAAAAATGAAGGTAAAAGATGAATATTTATAATGTAAACAGAATTGTGTATTTTGACGTTGGATGTTTTAACCCCTGTTAAAAACGTACATAAAAGGATCTAGCTGGATGTATTTTAGGACAGGAGTTTGTAATCGTTATTGCGTGTTCTTTTTAAGAGCTAAAAAAGTAGCTGTTATTTCAACTAAAGGCTCGGAGGATGAGGTTCCTTCGTAAAGTTTCGTGAAGAATCGATTTAAAATGATATATTTGAGTATAATTAGCATTTTCTTATGCTATAACCGTGCACTACTATTTCTTACTTTCATTAACAATCCACAAAGTCATCGCTTATAATACTGAAGGCAGCTTGTTGAAACCCGCGATATTCGCAGAAGGAAAATTATTTTCTTTTTTCGCAAATTGAAGCTAATTGAAAAAGTAAATTGGCATCATTAACAAATATTTGAATATGGCCTCCGCGGAGCCCTTAAATATACCCATACCTTCACATTTTCCTCGTACTGGTTGCTGTTTTGATTATTTCATGCCGTCTGCTAACATAATTATTTCGTTATTCTGAGCAGTTATGGCTTATTTGTACTTCGGGTGGATTATTAATTATTAGACCGATGACCAATTGCTTTCGGAAGAAAACCTGGGAACATAATTATACTAACTAAACTAAATAAAACTCTGTGCCAATCCAATCCTACTCTACTTATACCTACGTATAAGTAAGATCCTATTAAGTACATAAGCGTAAATATTCCACAAAACTTTTCATTTCACTAGAACAGCAATTTTTCCGCTTACATAAATATTTCAGGACTCAGTGAGTGAGTCTATTACAACACAAAGATAAGTAAAATTTAAAGGTTTGAGTTTCAAGTTTTGTCTCGGCCACCCGGGGTTATTCAAGAGGACAGTAATATGAAAGACGCAGCTTCGTTAATGAACACAAATACTTCGTAGAAGACAATATTTAAGTTCAAAAGTTTCCGGAACAATCCATTTGTGAATGAGCGTGTACGGAACTCTCTTAAGAGGAAGTTTCCTAGTACAATATCCTTCATTTACCGGCCTTAAGAGTGGTAGAAATAAATAGGTCATGTTACTTTCTGACGATATTTAACTTTGTACATTGCTCTACCTTTTAACTATTACTTATGTCCATTATTTTTTTCTGCGTAAAATCATTGTGTTTTAGGGATTTGGATAAAAGTCCATGGCATGAATACACTTCACTTTTTCTCACAAAGCCCTGACTCCTAAAGTCAGCAACCTGGGCATAGCTGACTAATATAAATTGCCATCGCATGTATTAAGGTATTCGTATGTAGGTATCTAACTTTTAGAGATACTCAGGGTTTGTTCAAAATAAACTAATGTAATTAAAACCGCCATATTTGGCCCATATAGGAACAGATTTGAAATTCCATGTCATATGGTCTATGAATAAATAATTCCAAATTCCAGGATTATACATACACAGAATTACAAACGCGAGTTGCTACATCCAACGCATAAATGTCGAGCGTATTTCAATAGCTCAATGTTTTCGATATAATTTTGAACATCGTTTATCTATAAGTGTGTGAAGCCGGACGCAACCCCAATAGGTTTGTCCCGATAAACGAGCGCATGGGGTGGCTTTTCACTAGCTATGTCCCGGAACATTAATGTTTACACGCGACGGCTTTCAAACCCACCAGCCCGGAATACTATTAGTGAGTGAGGGAACTTTCTAAAGAGACATTATTCGTTTTTCAGAAACACGAATTCATTTAGGCACTAAAGTTTATTAAATATTCCCTTTGTGGTTCCTCTCTATTTTGAGATTTAACAAGTATTCCTATTTCATTTCGTTATAACGTGTACCTACTGCGGTGAAATTAATTATGTAAGATACGATTGCGTAGGTTTCGTTAGCGATAATGAATGAGCATCTAAATTAATATTATGTTTTGCTAGTTTTTGATATGTAAACAAGGAAAGATTAGTTTGCAGAAAATTTTATTATAAATTGTGATCGAATTCACTCAAAAAAAATACTTGTTTACTTTATTTATTTTAAAAACAAAAAATAATATTTCTTAGCACTTAGGTATCAATTATTTTCATATTTCTTAAACATTGCACCCATTTTCTAAAAAGCTTTAAAGCTAAACAAAGATAGAATTTACTAACATTTTTGGCAAATAAAACTAGACTTAAGAGATATTTCAATTATCCAGAAAATTCTGGCTGTAATCAAAGAACAACTAGAACAACGAGTTTCACGTTATTATTAATTCATAGGAATATTGTGGAATTACAAATGGAATCAAAATGTTCTTAGCATGAAATACGTCCGTTTTTTCCACGAGTTCAGCTAGTAACATGATCTTATCCAACGACTGTTCAAAATCAAATATTCATTGAACACACAGTCCAGACTAGGATTTTGATTGGAAACCAAGCAGCCACGGGAAATTTTTACATTTTTACATATAGAAACTTTCGGAATATTTTAGCGAAATAAGTTCCTCTGGTAGAATACATACAATTTTCTTTCAAAACGTTCGTTTTAAAATAAGACCTAGGATCTAACTATGAAATTGACCCAAAAACAAAATTTTATTAAATTGAAAGGGATGTTCATACGGAAAATGATCCTGAAAGCCGTGCGTACATTAGTACATTTCCAAGAAAGTTTATATATTATATTTCGCATCATCATCATCATCATCAGCCTATAGCAGTCCACTGCTGGACATAGGCCTCTCCAAGTGCACTATTTCGCATAGGTTACATTATATTACAAAAATCTTAGGAAATTTTGATACTGCATAATCATAGAAAAGTTATGAAATTCAGACACATGTAACCACACTCCCAATACGTAAAATAAAAAGGTAAACAATTTAAAACATTCCTGAAATTAACTAGCCGTTCAAAAAAATAGAAGTACCTATTCGACGCATATCATGGTGTACCTAATAGTTTAGTGTAACTGATCAAGTTTAACAAGTTGGTCCTGAACTGACACTGCTGGCAACGAGGAAGTACGCTTCCGTATTAATGCTTGAAAGCCTAATGCCACAGCCCACAAGCCCATGATATACGAAACAAACTGAAATTGTATCTTAATTCATAATTGATTTAGAGATTATGTACTTATCCACGAAACGTTTACCAATTTTCCTCCATATGGTTTTGTCGTGATGAATACTTATTTACTGGCTGTCTGAAGCTGTCCTTGCCTAAATTTCAATTTGGTTGCTTGAAAAATGGCACAAAAATATTTGTTTTACTAAAAATATTGTTCGTTATAATCTTCGAAATATAGAAAAAAAAACGAATGTTCGTGAGAGAAAAAATGTGATGAAATTTTCCAGACTTTTACACACGCTGTATTTTTATAATCCATCCAACGGTTTTAATCTCGATACGAAACAATTTCGAAGACTATTTTGATATTTCATACTAAAAACCCTTACCAATGACTTGGCTATTTTTTAATTAAATTAAAGTACTTGCCCACTACAAATAAGTTCCGGCTGAACATAAACAACTCTCAAAGCTTGGCCGAAGGTGACTTTCATTTCGTAAACATACTAACAAAATTATAGAAGTTTGATTAGTACCATGAAAGCTAACAAGAGCGTGATAAACCTTGCTCTGTGGTTACTCTAGGACACAAATAAATTCCATTGACTAAACCAGCTTTTATTTTGTCTACTATTAACTGCTATAGAGTAGAACCACGGGGAACGATTTCTCTTTATTGGATTTCGCCACTTCGAGCGTCGGTGAGTTCCTAGTTTATTGTCCCACTTTATTGCGAAATGGTTATACGAAAGTCCTATTTACAGCTTTACGAAACAAATCGTTAGATTCGAGAATAATTGATGTTTTAGAAGAGCTGATGCTGATTTAGATAATGACCGTCAATTAAGCTGCTATTGGTAAATTAATCAATATATTTTTTCAATTTCGATTTTTTTTATTGAAAAAGGTTAATTACAATTTACAGGACCAGTAACATTTGTTGTGGAATTGTGTTAATGTCATTGCATAAATAAAACTCTAACACACAAAAATCTATTGTTACAAGTACGTCGAAAATATAATGAATCATTTATGAACCAGTGAAATAACAATGTTTTTGTACAAATGTCGCTACCGTTCCGTTAATAAAATACAACTCGCTGTAGTATATCAAATTCCAATTTGAATCACGAAATAATTGTTTTGTGACGACTGCTTTTTTCGTTGTCCTCAAATTGAAATTATTTTCATGTTAAAATGTTTTATTTCTAAAACATCTTTGGAAACATCGATTTTTTCCATAAGTACTAGAAGGTAGATAGATACATAAGTATTTTACTTGAAGTTTGCGACCCGGTTCGACTTAATGAAGAAGGCATTTATAAGGCTTTTGTTTCTTAAGAAGCTGAACAATGAACAGCCTACGTATGCATAATACATGTAATTACCGCATTTTACATTATAATTATAAGCCTAAGTAACTTAATTAAAACAAGTTAATGCGGGTGTACTTACATCTCAAAGTTAAGATAAAACAAATTCAAAGTTTTCTTTGTTTTAAAATTAATTTAGACGAGCCTCAAAAGAATCACTTCAGCCCTCCTGAGACTTTGCTTAGGTAACTGATTACAAGCTCTCGGTACACTTCAGAACTTTTAACATTAATAGAATAATTGTCTAGTTCTTTTTTGTATTTCATCTTTTCAAAAAACTTAAAACAACATTATCCTAACCGTAATAAGTCTGGTTACGAGAAATATTAAAATACATTTTCTCTTATCTAAAAAGGCAACATCAGAAAGTAAACGAATTTTGATTTAAATAACAAAGAACATAAAAGAGGTTGGATAAATAGACACTGTAAAAAGGCGTATAAGCTCAAGAAAATTGTATCTTTATTATTTTATTGAGTTTGGGTACTTGTGTTGGAACTTTAGTAGGGCCGATATAGTCGTTATTCCATTGTTTTACTGGTAGAAGCTTCCAGGTGTTTTGCAAAGAGAATTGAACGTTTGTAAATTATTCGTTGTTGAAGTTTGCTCTCATGTAAGACAAGCTGTTACCTGCTACTTATCATGTGACGAGTACCTGCCGTACGAAGGATGGAGCACTTGTAAACAAAGGCACGTCACTCGTGAGCCACTGGCAGTTCGGAAGAAGTGAAGAAGTGTAGCTTTAAAGTGAAAGTATTTTACGACATTGAATATCTCAGTCAAGACTACTACTGAATATATCGGTGAAATAATGTTTATTATTTATATGCAGATGAAGTTAATCATTAACTGAAGGAGCACAAATCTTTCACTAACTTTTTATAATAATGCATGTAATGTGTATCCTTTGTTGGAGTTCCTTTCTGAATAAAATAAAAAATAAAAGCATTAATGTTTGGGCTTCCTTTTATTCTATCTAAGGGTTTTAAGTTTTCTTGGTAAAGTAGCAGCTATTCTTAGATCTTATTATTTTGTACCAGGAACGTACATAACACTGACATGCACGTAGTGACCCAATTCCTGAGGAAATATTGTGGCAATGTAATACATCGCACGTGCTTGCCTCAACATTGTGTGAATAAATATACATCTGCTAAGGGATATTTCTAAGTGGCTGATTGATAGTTTTCGTGACCCAAAGCCGAGCGATACTTTTTCCTTTTTACAATAAATTGCCAATTTCGCAACCGTCATTTCCTAAAACATGCGTTGAATTGATTGTTTAAGTCTATTTTTCAACTTGGTTACAACTTGACACGGCTTTCAAGTATAATAATGTACTGTTTTCGATGCGGAAACTTTGCTTTGTGCACATATTTTCCTTGAAAAGTAAACAAAAGTTGGCACCTTTGCAAAATTGTTTAAAATGTCTCGCGCAGTCGGGTATCACATATTTGTAATGGCCTTAACAAAGCAACTATAACAATGTTGAGCTGCTTAATGTTTTGCCAAGTTAAATAAATGTTAAGTGTACACAGCGTTGTTAACATAGAGTATCTTTTAGCGAAAGACTTTAAGCATTTTACACGGAAGCTAAAGTTTCTGAGCATCTAAGTATGCATTTAAATTGTAATGTTTTTACCTTGCATGTGAATTTTGTTTTAATTAGAACAGACTTGTTATTCTATTTTGTTTTTATTTTAACAATATGAGCGGAGCGTGAACTTTCTTGTACCCTAACAACGCGAAACTAAGTTGCGTGTGTTCCTAGATCCTATAGTGACTCAATTTTAGTTCTTCGCGTGTTGCTTGTCGTTTACTAAGCCGGTCCTAGTTTGGTAACTACAACCGGCTTTGTAAGCTTCGGTTACGGTTTAGCGTAGTTCTTGTTCAATCGGATATAAAATGAAATCAGATTTTTTGTCAAAAGCAACCGTAAATTATACAGCAGCATATAAACATGAATGTATATACTAAGTTACATACAAACCTTTGAAAATCAGACGCACAAAAAAGAGGAAACGGTTATTTCAGCAGGCAGCTCACGGCGAGTTGCGACTTTAATGAAAACCTCAACTGGAGCGGTTCAAAGCACGCTAAAAGCGCATGAAAATCGACACAAGCCTTTGCCGGTCCTTTCCACAAAACTTTACCACTTTTTGAAATCAGTGAAAATGTTACCTCATTTTCACCTTACGTTGCAACGAAGTACTATGTCGTTTGTGAAAATTGCTGGCGTGGACTTCGTTATTAAAAAAATATGTTTGCAACGCTCTCTCAATACGCAGGATCAATGCATGGTTCAATAACTTCAATGTTACTAGAGCGAAAAGTAAAATTTTAAAGTAGCGTTTCGAAAATTAATACCTACCTATTAGTAGATATTTCTGCTGTTTTGAAGACCATGTGTTTATATCTTTTAAAATAGCTTTTTATGTCACTAATTATCTTTACAATACTAGTATTTAAGCTCTCTTCAGAGTAATATCTAGACCAATCGAACTGTTGATTTGATTTCAGTTTCAATTGAACCTTTCTCAATACCTCTTCTTCTAAATTGAATTTATAACAAGGAAGCATTGTGATTGCTCTATTTTAAACTCAATTTCCAAAGGCAAGATAATTCTGTCAAGATTCATCTCAACAAAATGGAAACGATAAACCGATTTCAATTACGTTCCTGAACCATTTAGTAAACCTGTTTTCTTCTTTAATTGTATTTCAATTCGTAACAGTAAAATAAAACAGAAAATAAGTAGGTAAGTAGGTCATTCTATTTTTATTTTTTATATTGTTGTAGGTAAGTATGTAGGTATATTTTTATGTTGTAGATAAAGTTATTTCTAAATTTCAGAAAAAATAAATAAAGATGAACGCTATCCGAGATCCCATTCCTTTTCCGTTATGACGTCACGCTGAGATCGATAAACCTTAAGCCATTATTCATTCAAAATCTCGTCATTTTCTAAATTCATTATACCTTCCCGAGTCAGTAACACGACGTAAACAAATGGCCGACAGCAATTTACATTTACACACAAAATACCGCGGAGATAAAGTACGGAGGCAGATACGCGCATTCCCATTTATTCTGAAACGAATTTTACTTTTCACTCAGAAAATAATGTATGCGAGAGATAAACTGTACCATTTACGGCTTCATTAGATTTTATGATAAAAGTAAAAAAAGAATACAAAGAATTATAGTAAACCATCCATTTATTATCTACCTACATTTTAGCTTAATCTTATTTTGACAAGACAAATTAGGTCAATTGCGCGACTTTCATAAGAATTACGCTGCTAATTAATTTCGTTAGTCCTTTTTCTTAGTTGGATAGAGGTTGAGGAATAAACGAGTTTGTCGGTCGCGGGGCCCAGGTGACTGAACCTGCAATATAAGAGTTATCCTTCAACGGAGACGTGGACAGCGTCGCCATTTATCCAACGACCCGCAAGCTCGCGTTTATTAAGCGGCACTTACTCAGCCAGGGTCGGTGCTGTCCACCTCCAAGACCTCACGATCAATTCACGTCTTAGCTTTTTATAAAGTCTATTTTTATCAATGGAACCTGTGACGTAACTTATGGCTATCGTTCGGGCGGTTACGTAAAGTCATATATTGGAACCGGTGTTCCATAATGGCGTTGCAAACTCTACTACCTTGAAGGACTCAAATTATTCGCCTGACTTCGTACCTGATTTTATTTTTAAGGATCGGAACTGCTATTGACGTTTTCCGGTAAAAATTACAAGACCTAATTAGTACATAAAATAAATGCTTAATTCGTTTGTTATGAGTTTATGTACTCATTAAAAGTTTCTGCGTAGGGGCAAAAGCGGGTAACGCTGTCTGTGCAAACAAAGTTTAAGCCGTAGTGCTGATCGATCAGTCCTTGAACCAGTCAGTCAGTCACTAGGCATTATTTTACAAAGGAATAGTGTTAGAAATGATTTTCTAAACTACGTCTAGGCATTAGTGTAGCTTAGTGAGCTGTGTTTTAAACTATGGTTTCTGCACATCAAACGGGTACTTACTCAGAACCCAGACGTCGGGACCTAAATAGAATTCTCTGACAATAGAACATCGAACTTACCTAAATCGAATGTTCCCTTACACAACTTATCACAATAAGTTTCGGGTCTTTGTCGTTAATTAAATTATATCTGCACTAAGATAGACTGTAAAGATAGGCTGGAGATTAGACTTAGATTACCGGACCTTTGTAATAATTTAATAGTCTGTTTGCCATTGAAATAATTTTAAAATTTATAATTCTTAATAGAAATGAAATTACGTTTAATCTCAACCTAAACCTACGTTTATAAACCTACAAAATTGGATTAATGCACACCCACTTTAAATAGCAACAGCCGTGGGCGCGGTTAATCAAGAGCATATCTTAAGTTAAAGAATAGAACAGACTTACGCCTTGCCAATTAACCCAGACTCATTTATACTAAGCCTATGAAACAAGTGACTCGACGAAGATACGAGATTCCTGCCAAGTTATCTAGTGTACTGAATATTCAGTCAGACGGATAGGGTATCGCGTTAAGCTGCCAATATGAGATGAGATATTAAATCCTATTGATACATACCCACTACAAAATTATGAATAGTGAAATCGTCTGTGTGTGAATACCTAAAACCTATTGTCACCAACTCTCTAGTAGTTCGTTACTAATTTCGGATTTCACGCCCTCTATTCTGTCATCAAAACTTTGGTACCTCCTTATTTCTTATATACAGAGAAGGTGGACCCTCCGAACTTTTCCACAACATCAAACATTATAATAGGGTCTAAAGGAATGCCAATATCAGTTCGCCGGAACGATTCCAATACGTGACTTAAGACACTAAAATGCCCGCTCACACCATGCACCGCACGGCCGATATTAATTTCACATCGTGTGCAAAATTTAAATCGGCACGCGCCGCTCGCTGTAAAAAACGTATTTATAAAATAGGTCAAACGATATTACTAAAGTGGTTAACCGAAATGGAAAAAGAAATGGTAACCGAAGTATAATTAATTAGTATTCAATAGGTAGAGGTTGCTACTCGGAAACGGGTCGGAATATTGCCATTCCCTTAGCTTAGAAGGGAAAGAGGTTATATTTTGGAACATGTGTTATTAAATCCCTTTTTATTGTTATCCCTAAAAGGCGTGTAATCGGTTCCGGTTGCGTTTGAGGTGAAAATTGTGGTTCATTTTTTTTGAACAGAATTTATTTATCGTAAAATAATAATTGCCGCCCTTTAAGAGCGTGTACGTCAACCGCGCGCCATTTGGCCTAAAATGGTACTTTTCAAACCACTGTTTCTCAGTAACTACTTATCCTATAACTATGTTATTTTTTAATAACGCAAGGTAATTTCACTGTCTATATAGTTAATTGAACATAAATTTCAATTTGTGTAGTTTAAATACTTAAAACCCCTATAACGTAACAGATGTTTTATAAAATTCCCGTTCAGCGTCTATTTCGAAGCTTAAATTCATGTGAAAACAGTGGCAAATCTAATCATATTTATTTTTTTACTCATAGACGAAATCCCCATGCCTATAGTTAGTTGAAAACATTTTTTGATTTAGGTCTCTATCTTTCAGAAAAAAATATTTTAACAATGTGAAAAATTGTGAATTTCAAATGCTTTTTTTACCTATCTATCTTACTTAATTTAATATAACAATTATTTACTATAGTAATATAACTCTTTCTTTAAAACATAAACTTTATATTATAATTTAATCTCTCGTTTTTATTTTTTTATAAATTATTTAAATACTATTATAAAACGCTGCACGCGAGTCAACTCAAACCAGACCGCCGCAAGGCTTCACAGAGAGAGGACGTGTCGCTCCGTCACATCGCGTAGGGTGAATAACCTCTGCCGTGGATACCGAGAATAGAGTACATTTCAAGCGCGACCAACAAATCTTGATACATTACTATTTTATGTAAAGCTCAATTTTGAAGCATATTTTTTTTTATCGATTGAGTTGAAATTTTGTTTGAATGTTCAGTTTTAATGTCAATGTATGATTCTATATCCAATATGGCGGTATACCCAAGATGGAGAAAAAAATGTTTTTAATGCATTCCTACGATATGGGTATCAAATGAAAGGGCTTGCTATGAATAACTCGAAAAAAAATGTGTCGCGAGTCTAAATCCAATATGGCGGACTCCTTAGGCTAGAAATCACTTATTGCAGATGTCTGTTACCAATCGAGCTATAATTTTTTTTTTCATTTTGGATGTACCCAAATTTTGACTTTTGATCTCGAATAACTTTTGAAGCATATAGGATAGATAACTTAAAACTTTATTTGCAATGGTAAACCCAAGCTCTTCACCAATATTTGGCTTTCCGGCAATTGTTGTTATTTGACCACAATTTTTCGGTCTGGATGGACTGGACCATTCATATAAACAATCAATTTTTCAAATCGGTCCAGGCGTCTTTGAGAAATCGAGAACAATCAAATTGAGAACAATCACAAAACAATCTAATTGAAACCTCCTCCTTTCTTTTTTTGAAATCGGTTAAAATACAGAAACTCTTAACATTGTCATTAATCATCAGTCGACTATTTAGTACTGTTGAAAATTGTATGTAATATACAGAAAGTCCTCAAAACCAAGGTTTTCATAGGTGCCCGATTTTTTTGCAAAAGAGTGTAAGTATTAACGACTTATTTTCATGCTTTTATATTTTAGACATCCATAGACTTACACTATTTTCCCGCTATTAACTATTTACTAAATAATATATTTTTTGTTCTACCAATTTCACTCGAAAGGATCAAAATGGTTTGTGTGACTATACGTGAAGTATGATAGGCACGCACACAGCCGCGACGCTAGTCTGCGCGGTTTTTTGCGTTGAATTACCTAAAGTTGACATCGCGCGCCGAGCGTACACGCTCTTAATGGTTCAGTTGAAGAGGTACTAAGATGAATCAACTCACAGACAGAAAGCGTTCATATTAACTTGGATTATGGGTTTTTACAGCTCATCTATTTTTCCGAAGCATTGCGGACTTTGAAATGATTCGGAAAAATGGCTTGTTTTTAAACCAAGCTCTGAAAAATGATTTTTGAAAAAGGCCACAAAGGGTTGGCTGGTGCGCGGTGAGGCTTCGCTAACTGTCGGTTTTTTGATGAACTCGGAGTGATTTGTGATGTGTTTGAGCCAGTTACGTTGAAAATTCATTGTGTAGTCACTATGAGGGCGCGAACGCCGTCGCGATGGGTGGCTTTGGTCATCGTCATCTGTCATAGTCCAATTTTGAGATAAAAATTGATTGTACGTCTGTGATCACACGTTATGCATGTGCTGGTCTAATTTTTATATTAATATAGATTAATAATATATGAGGAATTAAAAATGTAATTAATTATTTGTAGGTAAATAATTTCTTTCATTTTCTTAATCAGAAAACAAAACTCTTTGACTGCACAGATACTTGCAAAATTAATTGAGAAACCAGTGGACCGTGTAGAATGACTAGAATGTTTTGAAGTTCACTTAATTTGTAATTTACAAGCTTATCTCGCTTGACTGGGTATCGGTATTTTGGAGAACAAGTTTGCAAATAATAAAGATAACTTCCATGAAACCCTTTAAATGATACCTATAAGCTGTGTAGCTACGAGTACAATGAATGTATTTATTGCTTTACAACAGTAAGTAAAAGTCTACAGTGTAAACTAGTCTACAGTGAACGGTGACTATACTTCGTTGTAGAAAATAAACGGTCATTGCCTACTACGCGACCGCTACGAAACCGCTACGGAAAGTTTGTAGCGTAGCCACTTTATTTGCGGGAGAACTTTTGCACTACTGACTACGGATCAGGCTTTTGTGTGCTGACCCCTTTTTTGCTTCATAAGTGGGTTAAAACACATTAATTCAATTACGTGTTTATTGGCCGAATATATTATAATTATAACCGGAATTGTTGATGGATTGTCGAAATAATAATTGTTACATATTATACCTAATACCTTAATTAAATGAATTATTTATCTGCCAAATATAGTCACATAGTCTAAATAAGATGTATTGGCCCATATACTCGTAACATGTGGCTTTTCATGACGAATGTATCTGAAATTCAGTTGATTAGTCATAACCAAATGTTGCCTTGATATATCGCATCTGCCTTAAATTCCGTTAATGACAGGATATCGCCAGTCGTAATTAGATACGTCATTGATGCGTATTATTTACATGTACACTCGAGTGCAGCTGATTTGGGTCAACATAGTTATGATAAATAGTTTACATAATATTATCTAATAGTGTGGTGGAATGACATTTGATATCATAACTGTTAGGTCTTTCGTTTTTAGCTCTTCCATTTAGCACTATAATAAATATAGACAGTTGCAATGAAATGAATGCTTCCAGTTGCAATTATGTAAAAAATAAATGTTAACTTGTTCTTTTTATTTGCTATTCTATAATAAGGAAACAGTAGGTTCTTAGAGGTAAAGCTTATTGCGTGGGAAGCAAAATTAATCACTGAAATGCAAAATTCGAAAGCTTCATAGCTTTGAGTGAATTTTAAACTCGAACTTAAAGACACTAACTTGTGGAACGTGGAACTTAGGTAGGTACATAGAAATTATTTTACGAAAATAGTTTTAGTTTCATTTAAATATGAAAATAACCCGAATTATTCCTTTAAGTGTACGCACACGGTGACTGCGTATTATCAAACAAACACGAATATACATTCATATGTACTAGTATATGTATGAACAAATGTCTGTCTGGTTAGGGTTTATCCTTGATTCGGAACGACTGCCTGCGTTTCACTAGGGTTAGGCCTGTAAGCCACGCAGGCGAAATATTAACTTTATAAAAAGCCTTTCTTTGTATCTAGATCTGTATGAAACTCGGTTTGTAAAAGCTTTCGTATTATTTCGGTATTATGCTAAGACTCTTTTATTTATATGTTTCGTTTTTACTAAAAAAATGAGAGCTACTCAACTCTTTAGAGTATTCTTTAAGTTAAACTTGGGTACAATTGCGTAAAAAAGCCGCACTTAATAATGTTGCCAAAAGTATTGCAGGCATAGATTTAGTTCTGCACTAGAAAATACTTAAAAACTCTGAGATTGAGTCAGAGTTTTTAACAAAATTAGAATCAATCATCATTCTTAATCTAATTTTGTGTAGGTACACCACATGATGCAAAAATATTTCTTTTCATTGTATTATTAGCTCATTTTAAAAATATCTAAGCAGAAACCACCTAAATCGTCTTAGAACGGATAAGGAAAGAACTTTGGCCACTAAGCTCACCCATTCCTTTTATTGTCCAGCTCAAGCCAGATAGCTGGCCAATAGTAACAAAATACCGTTGATCTTGTATAACTTGACAAAGTAAACCTTGGAAGTTATCCTTGTTTATATTTGCCTCGGGTCGGGCTTGCTGACTTCGGATTATAAGTCAAATGTTCTCGACTCAGTAAATAACTATAACAATAGCCAAATAAAGGCTCAAAACCATATTTTGCTAGGAGAATTTAAAACCATTTTAAAGATTCATACATAGTTCATATGACTCAGCATTTTAAAATCTCAAATTTTATATCCTGATTGAAAATTTTAAAGCCACCGACTTCCGCTGAAGTTAAGTGTCAACTACACGCATCATAACGTTTCGAAACCTTTCATCTGAAATCCTCCGTATATTGAGATCCAGACTATAAATACCGTCAGACGGAGATTTTCTTTATGACGCCTTTATATTGCTTCACTTTTAGAACATGGCAATGAACATTATACTAGTGTAGATAAATTGAAAGTATTCATTCGTTTTTATATTTCTTTTCAGAATTTGATGCAGAGAACACGCAACAATATCAATCAGAATATTCCGCATGTACGCGCAACACTCCGTGAAGAAACGATACAAAAGGAGACATTTAAAAACGAGCACTTAACAGGCACTTGGAAAAGGTCTAAAGCCTCTACGTGGCTTTCGGACAAGCTGTGAACGCACTTTCATTGAACCGTTCGCACTTCGAGAGCCATCTACGAGCCCTTCGACATAACAATCTTTCACAATCTGTTGACAGAAACCTCAAGGGCCTCTGAGAAGTTATGAAAAAGTAATAAATAACGAAATACGAATGCAAGAAGGGATCTTATTCGTTCCTCCTCGAGGTGGAAGTTAAAAATTTGGGAGAGGATTCTTAAGTCGAAAGCCCTCGTTCGCAACTTTTTATTGACGTAACACTTCATACTTAGTACGTTGGGCTGATCGCGTGGCATGTTCTTTCGACGCGTCAAGCGCTTTCTTTACTTGTCCTAATGCCTATCAATAAAAGGAATCTGAGTATATCAAAGATACACTTCCATAGAAGTCTGTGGAGCAGATAAGTGTAAACCTAAATAACTTTTGAGTTTCTTTACTTGCGACTTTGCTATCATCTTCTATTTTACATAATTACTTTTTATACTGTTTTAATAACAAAATAAAGAACAATGTAACGTAATACTGGTCCCTAAATAAAGATATTTAGATAAAAAAAATACAGCGTTCATTGTTTAAACGAGAAACCTTAAAAAAGAAAGGGTTCTTTAACAAATCTACAGGAATGTTAATTTAGCGGTTCTTAGACGTGCTCATAAAATTTACAAATTCAATTAAGCGTCGTACTTCACTGTTACTAATTACTTACTCCGTTTGTATCTGCAGAGCTTTGTAAAACTGAAAGATGATTTACAGAAAATTCTGTAACTCGTTTAATCCGTACCAATTTGACGAATGTGACTGTAACTCAACGTCCTTCACGCCAAAACTGCTGAACCCACTTAAATAAAACTCGGCAAAGCCTGGGAAAGGACATAAGCTACTTTTTATGAGGATACGGAAAGAAGTTCCTTAAGGCCGCTGGTGGAACCGCGGGGAACATCCTGACATAAATAAATATGTAGGATGTCTATCCAAAGCGAATATGCCTTGTCCACAGAAATCTTTATACTAGGTACTTAAGTGTCTTGCCGAATAAGTGCCAAATGTCATCTTAATACGGCCAACCCTTTCGCATGATTGAGTAGCTAATATACCAACTTTTGTATTCGTAATAGCCATAACAAAGAACTACGTATTAAGACAAAATACGTGACACTTTTAAGAATCCCTTCTAATTAAATTCTTTTGGAACATCGAGACGTTGTTGTAAGTTTCGCAGAACATTTATTTTCCGAGATTGGGGTCGCACTTATTTCTGTCTAACGGTTATAGCTCCGGGATTTCTTCTAAAGGTTAAGAAAAACTTACGAGAAATGCTCGTAACAGGATTCATTTTTACCATTCACCTACTTTATAACACTTGCATGTAAACTATTAATACTTTGAAGTTAAGTACTTGTACAGACTTCAGGTTATTGAAGTTATTAACTCATTTTGTTAATAGTTGCAGTAACCATGATTTAACATCCGTGAAAGTATAATTTTTATTCTTTGTTTAAGAAATATTTCACGCATTTATCTAGTCAGCCTGCAGTGTGGCTCCTAAAGCGGTCTTGAAGCATGAATCTAACCACTCACTGTAACAAATATAATTTCCTCCCAAAACCTAGTTAATCAAATGTACGACCATAGTCTGACATTAGTAACAAATGACAACATGCAGTCGACAGAAAGTAGATTGAGTCCAAAATAACTGAACCGCCATAAAGGTAAGATCAGACCAGAAGTAGTGTTCAAAAGCGTAAAATAATGTATAACTTTTTACCTAACCTCGACTCAGTCACGTCAAAAGTCAACTTAGACTCCAGAATCAATAACTGGACATATTAAAACCGAATTTGTCCGAAAAATGTTACATAGGGTTACGTTCGTCTGGCCTCATCCTAACAAGCTTCATTATAAAATGTCAGCAGCCGATTGAACCTCAAATTGCGGTCAGATGAAGGTTGGCATGTAATTAAGAGATTAACTTGTTCGTAACAAATAACAACAGTTTAATATATCTATAGGTACAAAACCAAAACCACAGCTGGGTTTGTCCAAATAGACTAACTGTAGTAGTATACCTTAGGATCCGATCAATCATGATGATGCTATAGGCATTCTCAAATACAAGTCCACGGCGAAAAATATTGTTGTAGAAAGATTAATTTATCTATTAAATATGTTAAAGCAGAAGCTTTCACATTGTTATGACACCTTCATGTCTACAAGACACTGAAGCTTTCCAGAATGAATTACTGCGCAAATATTTACGTCCGATCTGAGAGTTTGTGCGTGATACGCATTCTCAAACACGTAAGACTACTGCTGCATTACACCCTGTTTCTTAGAAACAAAATTAAACAGCTTCTTGCGTAGAACTTCATGGTGAAGTCTAAATAATTAGGAGAAATGACGTATTTCTGAGACTTCATACATCAGTCTTTTTGTAAAAGGATTAAGTAATATATTTATGTAACAGTACTACAAATTTTAATGGAACTACATTAAACCTACGTGATACTATACCAACTACGTACATACTTATAACCTACAAAAGTTTTACTTTAGCTTGGCTTCTAAATGAAATAACCAAAAGAAAGCAAGATGAAACATTTAGAATACTTTTGAAAGCTACCTTTTACTTTAAATGTAATTTTTCTGAAATCTTAAAACCGTCTGAAATAACTTACCTACCTACAAAAAAGATCCGCAGAATGTTTTCTGAAAGAGATGGCTGATTGCGACGGAACCTCCCATTGTTGAGAGCAGTTCTTTAATTGATTTGTGTTCGCTCGAAACTGATGAGTTAGGGAATGATCTCCTTCAAGGCTATCAATATTACTATAACTATATTGCAATATACCTAAATAAACGATTTATATATTTCTTATATTATATTGGATATCTATGTACATTTATATCTGAAAGCTACGCACAGTCTCACAATATTTGTACAGAATATTTTTTTAATTGTTTTCATCAACACTGTCTTCCCCCGTCTCACTTAACTAGAGCAAAACATAACATAGTCTGAAGGACTTGTTTACGCCAAATGGATCCTTTGTTACCGCCGACATAGCCATGGCCATATAAATTAATACACACAATATAAAAATAATAATAAAGAAAATATTTTTAATCCCGAACCAACTTCCAAAATTCCTGCTTCGTCCGATCTCGGAAAACATAACGAACTGTTTACATTTTGACGGTACAGAAAAAAGAATAGACTTTTTGTCCTCAACATCAAAGCTGAAACGAGGATGATGAATGAGTAGCAATACAATTTCTACAGCAAAACACAAAAGTCTAAGATAAAGAAAGTTATATTCTGAATTCTATCTAGAATCTGTAAGAAATAGCTGAAATGACAGTCTGCTCACTAATATCTAATTCAGCATTATCAGGATAATTTCGTGAAGAAATATATAAAATGCAAATAGCACAAATTCCAATTATAATGAGGATTCGTGACAAGCGTACGGTTTCAATCTCATTAAATCTGGTCGGAGTTTAGATCCCGAAGTTTGTATAGAGGCTGGCTTTAGTACCAAGAGGCTCATTTTGGGTAACGGATGACTACCTCACGCCTCAGCCTTCGCTCAAAAGTCACTCGAGATAAGAATAATTTGTTAGTTCACAACTTTAATGGATCTTCCTAATTGTGTGTTCGTCCCCGCTTTCTGCTAAAGCTGTAAATCATTCAAACATTTAGATTTTTTAATAATTAGTTATTAGTTATATATTGTGTGTGTGTAAGCTACCTGAATGTTAGGCAATTATCTCTATACGTTGTGATAACTTCACAATCACTTATAAGGTTTGTAATAATTAATTACAACGCGTATCGTTGGCCTGATGGAAGGTGGCAGCGTGGATGAAAATAAAACGAAATACGGCGATAAGACTGTATGTTAATATTGATTATTTCTTAATATTAATTTTATCTCGCCCTCATCACTCAGGTTCTTGAACGTCTCGATCAAGAAAGGTTTGCCACCCCCAATTATAATCTAATTCAAAGTACCTAAAAACGTACATTAAAAATCTATTCAGCACTTTCTTAAGGCATTATTAGAATATCTAAATATAGAATTAAAGCCAATGTATTTATCATTAACAGAAGAAAAACATGAACAGTAGCTGAGTAAAATATTCAGAAGCTTAGCTAGACGGGGGGTCCGTCTGGTAGTGGTGGTTAAACCAAAAGGGATTACAGAAGATATTTTATAGATACGAAGCTACATTATAAATTGAAGGCGGTATTTTCACCCACCTTAATATCACGAGTTATCTATAGCTACGTATTATTTAAATTAGCAGAAAATGTTGAGAAAAGCTACTTATTTATGCCTTCTTTCTAAATAGGTGCGAAGGCA
The DNA here is from genome assembly GCF_030705265.1 of Helicoverpa armigera. Taxonomy (NCBI): domain Eukaryota; kingdom Metazoa; phylum Arthropoda; class Insecta; order Lepidoptera; family Noctuidae; genus Helicoverpa; species Helicoverpa armigera. The sequence continues at coordinate 7,482,625 of NC_087128.1, forward strand.
GGAAGCGCATAAGAATAGCTGCTTTATAAAGGTAAAGCTGTTGGTTTATGGGAATGGTAAGGTTGGCTTTCAGTAAGCCAGTAAAGCAATAGGCTTAAATAAGGATTCGTTTGTATTACTTCTGCGTGGTTCTATAACAGCGACTTTACCTACTTCGAACCCAATCTCGAATATTCGACAACTACACTTTTGTTTTAAAAAGGAAAACTTTCACAAAATTTTCTGGGTTATTTGCACTTTAAATGCATGCCAATTCATGTTCTTTCAGTGCCACTAACTCCCGAGTACTTTAACAAATTTTTGCTCTATTTCGCTACTTTGAGCTAAAAGTGCAGAAAATTGTGAGTAAATGGTGCGGCTTAAAGTTTTCACTTTAATTAAAGATAATGCAAATGAGTGCTCTTCTACTTTCAATATTTATTGAAATATTAAAATTCAGTTGCAGCAGATGTTTGCCTGAAGTTGAACTAATTAAACCATTATTTGTAAGTAAGTACTAGCGCTTTGCCCGCGACTTTGTCCTTTTGTTTTTAGAGTTAAGTTTTTGGGTCTTATTCTTGTGTGTACTGTAGCGCGTGGCGCGCTAGGAACCAGGGGTCTTCAGGTTATTCAATTAAAACATTAAAAAGAACTTTAACTTTGGTTTATTTTCTGACTGGGGGTCAAATGACAACTTCAATACTAAAACCTATTCTATTTCAAATCGAATATATTTACATCATTGCCCGGCCAGGTATTAAATATAATAAATATAAAACCTTAGCACCAATGAGTATCTAACTAAGTACTACATCTCTACAGTACTGTACCTAACTGCGTTGAGTCTCCATATAGGTACTAGGTACTGAGTCAGCACATAAATATAGGTACATATTTATAAATAGGAGCAGCTACAATATTATAAAGCCGAAGAGTTTCCCTTTTCTTTTTGTTTGTTTATTAAATGCACTAATATGAAAGAACTATTGATCCGAGCAGATAAAAACTCTCAGTGTTAGATAGCCATTTATAGAAGAAATTACTGCATCCTAGTTTTGGATGCTGTTGTGACAGTATTCAACATTTTATAAAGCGGTTCAGGTTTCGGCATTTCCTAGTTATCTGGTTATATACTGAAGATGTATAGAAGCGGTAGATAATATACTGTAGATAGCCTGGTGTGCGAGCTTGTACTCCATGAAATTGTTATGTGTCAGCGGTAGCCTAGCTGGATGTTGACCTATCAACCCGTGACCTCGTTTAAATATAGAACCACTTATTAAAATCTAAGTTTAGAGACAGACCCACTTCCAGATGTGGAGATTAAGTTGATTATTTATTCAGATAGTATACAAATCAGATTTTGCATGCTTAATAATCAAGTATAGGTACAGCATTTCGTACAATACGTTCGATGCATATTGTGCTAAAACATTTCCTCGTTTTTGGTTTAAATTAAGCCTGAAACAATGAAATATATGGATATATACTTGTTGATTATTCTATATAAAAATGTTGTAGTTTTTATATTTTTTTTCTCTTTTCATGTAAATGGAAATTTGGTTTATAAATAATGGACTCAAATCTCGACCTTTTTTTTTGTTTCGGCTGAGGAAAATGCCTGACGCATACACACACCGCCCGGGGAGACGGTGAGGTTATGTGGGGCTTGCACCCACTAAAAACCTCAGCGTTTGTGCCGTCTTCTGCCTTTTAGAGGGGCCACGAGGACCAAAGACGACTTTCGTGACCTCTCGGCAGTGGCTGGTCGCCTCCGTCTACTGGCGATCCATCTCAGCAGCAGCTCGTGCAATGCAGGTAGCAGGAGTTCCCCGGTCTGCTACCCACTGACTCAAATCTCGACCTGCGTGTAACTTTGACTACGACCTCGAGTTTATTTGAAGTGCAAATGTCGTCATGAATTCCTAGACCAGACTTTTCCTTTTACGTGCTAATGGAGTATAAAAATAAAGAAACCTTTTAGGCTATTCACCTCGTCGGAGAGGACACTAATAACACTTGACTGTTATTAATAATTTAATAAAAAATATTTGCAAAGATCTTTGCGGCTGGAAAATGACTTTTATGGACTCATTGAACTAAAACTTTACGATATCGGAATACTCAAGCCATGGTAAATTCTGACTACTAAAGATAATTTTATATAAAGTATAATACTTAAGAGAGTCATTTATTTAGCTGTAGGTACCAATTAAAGACCCCCGAAATACGTCGAACAAAGTTGCTACGATAAATTCTGCTCTAATTTCCCAGACATTTACGGGGCAGCAAATTGAAAAAGAAAGATTATCTTGTGATTAATTTGTTAAAAAAAACTGAAGTAGGTACGCCGTCTAAGGAGCTGTATTTTTTGAGAAGATTCATTATAACGCGGGATAATAGATCATCATAACAGAAAATACTATTAAAGCTAGTTTAATTGGACAAAGTAATTTTTACAAGCTTTTATTTAATATGCAATGTTTTGTCAAATCTATAAAGGCAACAAAAATTAGAAGCACATGCCATGCCCAAATAATTTAATTTTTTTCTGGCTGACGGGAGTGATTATAGTCAAATCTTGTTTTATAGCGCAAACTTATCTGTAAAGCAAATATTTTAGTACAAATTATACGACCATAAACGTACATTCAGGCGTCATAAATCATCATTAGCAAACCATAGCTATCCCGCTGCAGGGCACATCGTTCACCGTAAACAAACCTTTTGCGTAAACCAAAACACACTCATAGACAATTTATCACGCAGATGGATTTGTTCGCTTTTTTTAACGGTTTTTAAGGTTCAATGAGGAATGGGGATATTTAATACTGATAAGACTAGAAACCAATTACTGCTATGTATTTGTTCATATTTTAAGTAGTGTCCTTCATTTTTGTTACATACTACTAACTGCCTTTCTTTCTCTCTTCTGTCTTATCTGAACCTCGCCATAAATTGCGCACTAAACCTGTAACTATTGTATTATCACGAATTTTTTGTTTCCGAGACACTAGTATAACTTATTAACCAGACTAGTCAAGTATGAACCTAAGTACAGCATTTTATTTCAGATGTAAACCCCATGAAAGCGTCAGCTACTCATACTAGAAAGAAAGATAGTCTATGCTTGTGTAATATATTTTGGTATCATGCTTGCATAACCCGGTCCATTTTGTCATGGGAATCAATAGTGATAAAAAAATAAAAGTCATTTAGTATGTACGAGTGTGTTTGAGTAGCCTATTTGATTTTATCATTGACTACAGATTTATTTAGCCGTGGAACATAATTTACCTGTTGTAAATGTATAAGCATATCTAAAGGTAATTTCAAGTAATTTCCTCAATTATTATGTAGACTTTATTTATGATTAGATGGCCGCTAGGAAGGATTGCGTGTTTGATTTGCTCTTGTTAGTTAAAGTTTTTTTATGTATACTTCTTTGAGCAGTAACTATCAAAAATTCGATACGGTCTAGTAATAGCTGGTATTAGAGGTGTAATTGGAATTGTTTGGTCACGTACGTATATACAAGTAATTTTATTTAACACTCAATAGCATAAACTTGTAAATGCTAAATAAATATACTGTAAAATACCAATAATAATAATTATAATTCAATTAATCCTTGATATAGTTTAATAGAAATTCCTCTCAGGAGGTTAAGAAAATATTAATTATTCTATACACGCAAGTAGACCGATATTACAATACTTGTACCTATGTGTTGACAGCGTCCTATCTAAAGGCGTTTCGCATAATTATGTATAGACTGAGAATAGTTTAAGTATACTTCGTTGTTAGAACTGTCTGCAATGCAAATCTAGATTCGGCGTAGTCGACAATCTTACTTGTTTAGATATTTACAAAAGAATCAGATACTCGTATCTGAAAAGTTTCAACTACATTTGAACAAAGGCTAACGAAGCTATAAGTCACGAACTTTAAGAATGTAGGCACTAGGTATATGAAAATTACTTCGATTCAATAACATATCCAGCGCCGTTCGTATAAAGTTGAGGTTCAAACAAACTCTTGCGTCAATAAAATAAAGTCAGCTGGACCATCTTATGCTAAATGCTCAGAACAATGCGTAAACTGATTAGATAGCTTCATAACTGCAGTTCAAAGACAAACGGTTTAATTTACTCCGTACTACGAAAATATAGAGAGAAAATAGAATAGGAAAGACGAAAAAGCTACACTTAGTCCGAGGGGACCCTTGATTGAGTAGGTACTTAGAAACCAAATAGTAGGTATCAACCATCAATTTATGCTATTGAACTTTCCCAATAACAAAAACATTTTATTTTCAGAAACAACATGGATCACAATCCTACACGGAGTCAACGTTCCCGGTCATCTCGGTACACAACGTGATCTTTGTTGAACGCAGATTTGTAATCTCTTTGTTATGTACTGACAGATTAATGGACAAGAAGTATGGCTACGTCACGAATTAGATATAAACAACACAATATTAGGAAAACAAAACACGACAGCTTCGTGATGTATCACATTTCATATAAAATGTATCAAGTCACTCACACGCAAATGCTTCTAACTGGTACAAAAAATAAACAGGCTATTGTTTTTCTCCGTAAGTTCTTATAGTAAAAGGAAGACTAGAATAGATATAAACCAGGGCCTGTCACATATTTTTACGCCTGTCTATAGTGGCAAAAAGATTTTCCGTAATTTGTTTTGATTTTTACTTTTTCATGCAATGTTTGCCTACTTTCAGCTAGGTAGATATCAAAAAAGTGATACATGTATTTCGAAAATGGCAGTTCTATGTAATTTAGTTGTATATTGGTAGGCATCTTATCTACGTTTCAATTGCACTAATAAACTACGGCCTGTGCGGAATTGCTTAGTCAGTAAGCTACATAATGGCTATTAACTTCGTGGACACAATAGTTGCGGGGCAGCCATTGTCTCCGAACCACAGACAACGATGCTAGCTGAAAGCCTGACCGACATCACTATGCAAATTCCCGAATACAACCAACTCAATACAGTGTAAAATAAACTTACCGAGAAATTCCATTTGCTTTCTTGAATGGATGTGGAAAAAATAAAGATAGAAAAATGTACCAAGTTTCATGATACTAGGGGTCGCAAAAATGGACGCGAATTCAAATAGCATTTCGCGGTTTTCTCCTTCACTATTTCCTGTTATTTTCCCTAAAATAGAACCTACGTTAAGTGGAAATAATCCAATTTCAGAATGGAGTTTGTCGATACCACAACCGACTGCGTGCCACTATGATGCAGTAGCTACATTTCATGATTGCTTATGTTCAGTGGTCTGTACGATCAGTAGGATCTGCAATTGATAGGTAGGTCACTGCACAATGGTACATAATCTGATAGGTTTTGATGAAGATGTTCGACATTTGTAAACTTTAAGTTTGCGCAGCGGCTTCTTTCTTCGATGTTCGTCGAATAGTTTATATTTTAATACCACATAAAGTTGAATAAATTAAACAATGTATTTAATAACATGAAAGCTACACTATCACCTAGTTGAGTGAGAGTGTCAACAGGGATTGTATTCACGAATCACATTTATTGATGCGTCACATAAAGCATTGATAATGTTAGTTGCACATCATTGAAGTGTTGTGTTAGCACACCACTGAAACCTATCTATATGTTTACATAAAAAATCCCCACTGTGGAGGACTCTATACCTTCAATAAAAGAAATAAATAATATTGAACTTGACAAAGTGAAATCAGTTCGAACTTAGTTCATCATTTCACGAGTATTTTATTCCCAACAATTGAAATAATTTTCTTATTCATTTTGTGTAAATTTTGTCTCGAAAGTTCGACCCTAACGCCCTTCTAGAGTAAACATAATATTTATTAATAAATTCATTATTTTCTTGTTGCATTTCTAGTAGGTACGTGTCAATAATTTTATCGATACCTATTTAAAATGGCATTCATAAGGCTTGAAGTGGAAAGAAAACTAAGTATATTTCTTTCTATTTATTGCAAACCACGAGGGTAGAATCACAGATACTATACTTAATAGTTATGGCAGAATAGCTTTGATTAAAATATTGTTTTCAATTATGAAGTCAACACTTTCATTTTTCTTTGCTCAGTGAACCAGAGAAAGTCATCAATGACTTGTGTAAATCGGAAATTGGAAAAGCGGTCATAAAAAGTTCCCTACGTTAGTCTCCAGAGAATCGCTGCAATAGACGAGTGTTAGAAATGTGTACTTTCAGTTAGCATGTGTTTATTTTTATTGGGAAAACACGAACCTATATTCTAATGTTTTGGTTTATATATGTTACATTTTTAACACATCTAAAAAAATAGCATGCTACTATTCGAACTTATAAATATCCAAACACAAGACATGTCATTGACCTCATGCTGAACATTTAGAAATAATAGAATATTCGAATTTCTAAATTAATTAAAAGGCTTTCTACGGACTCGAAGCTATAGGTACCAAGCACTAGAATAATATTTGAAAAATGTTTTCTATTTTCCAAATATTTTAATTCGAAAGAGCGTTGATTGATTTGTAAGAAACAGTAAACAAACTTTTATATCGAAACAAAACACACGCCAATGACGTCACGCACGAAATGAAAGGGATAGGTTGATATTTAGAAAGAGTAAGCAAATGTTTTAAATAAAACAAAACACACGTCAATGACGTAACGCACAAAATGAAAGGGATAGATTGATATTTAGAAAGAGTAAACAAATGTGTAATGAAACAAAATCAAAAGACACGTCATAAAAAAGCAGCACTCGTTTGGGTAGTCTAAGTAAGCTTATGCTACCTCTAGCTAAATTAATAGTGTATCATCTATGGCTGCCTCTGGTATGATCATGTTTTAGAATTAAGATTTATTTACATAGGCATATTTTTTATGCATTTTGAGTTAACCTAAGTGATTGTTACACCAATATTAAGTTATATTCATCATCCTCCATTTTATCTTAGCCGTATCAATGTACCTAAACGTTTATATTCAAGTCTCAACCTCGGCCATCACTCCCGGAGTGCAACGCGTTGTTTTAATTTTTTCAGCCACGAAGCTGTGTTAGTAGGTATGTGTCAGTGCTAGACGCATATTTCATATAAATCTATCCCTAATGGGAAGCAATCATTTGAAGTACTTATGACTCTATTTATACTGAAACATGACACAAACTTGGAATTATAGGCGCACTTGCTGCCGACAGGTCTTGGCTGCTTGCCTATTCAAACACATTGAGACCCCCGCTAAGATAAATACGTGGGACAAATGCAGTGCAAGCAAGTAGTGTCTATTTATAGTTGTCAGTTCACACTTAAATGGTGAAACTAATTGAAACAGGCAACAAATTGATCTGTGGGACGTGCTCATCTTCATACAGAATCAGAATAGGTAGGTATTCCTATAATAGTTATGTATGTTAATGAGCTACCGCTGGCTATTATACTTAGGTACCTACTTAGCGTATACATAATTTATATTGACTTGAATTATATTTTTTTCTAAAAGACGGAATGTGAAAATGTAGGTAGATGTACAATTCAAAAATCTATACTTATTTAAAGTTTTTTTAGCAAAAACTTTGTTCGAAAAACGTAAGATAGGTACATAGATACTTAAAACCTAATAAAGAGGCCCAAGAAAGACAAGAAATCTATTCAGCGCAGATATTATAGTAATTGTGTTGACTAGATACCTACTCACTTGTGTGTTAGTACTTTATAGTAATGAGAACGCTTAAACAACATGCATAATGGCGCGTAAGCATGTATTTACATGCAGGGACCGATACTTACTTGTAGCGATTTCTTCCACGCTATCTGGGTTAAGTGGCTACTTCCATTCCATTTGACACTCGGCTTTACACTCAACCTGACTTAAACAGCCACTTAGCATTTGATTTGATAATTGTACATCGGGTTGGCTTTTCCAACAATAACTTTAGTAAAAAATGTCGATTCGTTGGCAAATCACTAAAAACTTGTAGGTAAGCAAAGTAAAAAAAAATAGGGCATAGGCTTTTTTTCCGAGTGCTGGAAGTAGTTTCCTCGGGACACGTGTTCAACCGTGGGGAACAGCAAGAAATAAAAATTGACATGATTCATAAATAAGGTATTTTAATAAGTTAAGAGCAATAACGTATCTACCAAATAGATACTTATGTACCGTACCTACTCCACTTTAACTCTTGGTGAATCTTCAGTAACCTAAGTAAACCGGAGTGCTTGAATAATCAAGTAGGTTGTATCCACCCACATACAAATTGTATTCTATTCAGGACAAGCGATATTGCAATACTTTGCCCGTCCAATTGCTGCGCTGTGTCCCGGGATTATCGTCCGCAAATATTGCATCTCAGTTCACTCGCGAGGTCGATGCCCTCACCACCACTGGTGCACTTTTATGATAAGTATTACATAAATCAGAACCGAGTACCTATCGCTTGGAACTCATTTGTAAAACTTGGATATTATATTATTCGGAACTTTATATATTTTCTTGTTCTCTCTTCAAGCAAACTAAATAAATGATTAAATATTCTAGCTAGAAGTGGGTAGGTACTTATGTATTTTTAGCGAACGATCCAATTTTAATGGGACGGTAAAGTAAAATAAAAATAATAAATGTATTATATTTTTTGTAAAGTTCTTCCTCAATATCTCGAGGAAACGATTGTTTACCTCGAATCGTAATAGGCTTTGCATTCGATGTTTTTGTTTTCTATTTATAACTCACTTTAGAAAAAGCTTCAAGATACTATTTGCAGGCAGGAAAGGAAAGGATAAGTAGGTAGGTGGGTTACCTAGCACCTTTATATTGGCAAACCCTGATTTAAAAAAACAGTGATACCTACGGTAGGTGAATACCTCCATAGCCGGAATTAAGTGACAACTTTTTCAGGTTTTTTGGTGGATTTTTGGTGGTACCAACAGGTACCTACCTAATATGAACAAGGAAAGTCTGGAAAAAAATTACAACCGCTTTAGTGCTTAGACGATATAATTATGTATCATATAAATTAAAAGAGGCTATACCAACATAAAAAGAGGTTGGTTCATTCATTATGAAAAAGGGTCAGAAATATCGTCCTACACAACTTCGTCCGTCCGATCTATCACGCTTGAAAACAACGAAAGTTCTACAATTCTACGTACCTACCATAAAATAGCTTTAGAAATGTATCTCAAAATTAAACATTGCCAGCTTTGTGAAATGCTACCATTTATGTTTATTGCCCGTCCATCAGTAAAAAACGAATATGTTGCCTTCGTCACAATTTTTTTTTTTACCAAGAAACTCTTCGTTTTTCACGCGTATCTTGAAGTTATGTATTTATGCAAATAATTTTCTTTATAATGTCACCGTTCAGGTGGTATTCTGTGTACCTAGGCACCTACAACAATCCTATGCAACTTCGATCCATTGCTCTCGGTAGCGGGATACTAAATCTATGGATGTTTGTCACACGAATCAATCTCGTGCCGATACTCGCAATTTGCAATAATTGAAGTGAAAGCTAGTTGTTAGAGTTGCGTAGTTTATAAGGAAATTGTTAATAGTTCCGCTATTACCAGCCTGCTCATCATTAACACATGTTGACCACATCACTGCCACTTTTTATGTCCAAATTGCTGTTCCTGCTTACATTGGGTAGCATTTTGAAAGCATTTTAGACCTTTTGGTAGATATTTGTGGGTAGTCCCACTAGGAAGCTTTTAGGAGCTTTTTAGGCCCAGTTTCAATCGTTGTTACGCAGTCGTTTTATTAGACAGAACCCAGTACCCATCTCAATTCAAATCAAACAACACCCAAAAATAAAAGGTAGGTAGGTGTTTAGAAACACTTTAATAGGGTACCCATACTTACCTGCTAACCGTTTGAAGGCACTTTGGAGAAGTTTGAAATTACTATTTTAGAATTTAAATGAAATAAGCTCCGATCAAAGAGGAAATAAGTATTTAAGTAAGCAACTTTTTATCGTATCTTAAAATAAGAGCGAACTAATTAGAGTACTCACTTGCTCGGTGTAGCATGTTTAGACTAAAACGAGGACCTAGTTAGGTATTTAGTTAATGTTCGCGCGCGTAGGAGGCTAATCTCAATTTGTTATGAAATTAACTCTAGAGGCACGCATGATTGCTTTCATAAGCTTGCTTGCTTTACCCACGTTACGGTAAATTGACTGAAACCGAAATAACTTACGGGACTAATTTTCCAGGTTCAGCAGATTACTGGCATTTAGGTATGTGTGGCACTAAATAGATAGCAGCTAACTATTTTACCTCAGTGCCTCAAGACGAAAGTCTTTAACCAATGTGTGTTACCAGTGATGACTTACGGCACCGAAACGTGGTCTCTCACTATCGGCCTCATCTCAAAGCTCAAAGTCGCTCAACGAGCTATGGAGAGGGCTATGCTCGGTGTTTCTCTACGTGATCGAATCCGAAACGAGGAGATCCGTAGACGAACCAAAGTGACCGATATAGCCCACCGGATTAGCAAGTTGAAGTGGCAATGGGCAGGCCATATTGCTCGCAGAGCAGATGGCAGATGGGGCCGAAAAGTGCTGGAGTGGAGACCACGGACTAGCAAGCGCAGCGTAGGACGTCCACCAACGAGGTGGACAGACGACCTTATAAAGGTCGCCGGAAGACGCTGGATGCAGGTCGCTTCCAACAGGTATCTGTGGAGATCAAAGGGGGAGGCCTATGTTCAGCAGTGGACGTCCTATGGCTGAGATGATGATGATGATAACTATTTTACCTACCTCTATTTTACCTAGTCTTGCCAAAGCCAACATATTACCTTGGTGATTTGTTCGTAAAACTAGCAGATAAATCATTTGCGGTAATTTCACTAAGGTAGCTAGGTACCTAAAAAAAAGCTGAAGTGTTTTTTTTGTTGAACAGTCTAATCTCGAACGAGAACGAAGAACGAAGTACCTACTACACGATTTGAAAAAAACCTAAGCTATTTTTTTCCAGTGCGCCGAGTAGTTCTCACGGGACACCACTTTTCTTAATTTCATTTTTTATTTTTATTTTCAATCAAAATCATTTAAGTAGTTAGAGTACAAGCAGCACGGCAATCTGAGGCTATTCTGAAAACACCCAAAACAAAAGCTAAATGTTTTAAATTAATTAGGTACCTACTTACATACCCATAATGTAAAATACTGTAATGTAGGCAGGTACCAACTCTCAAGTACAATTTAATCTTATAAGAAATCTATGACACATAAGTAGGTATCGCTATAAGGCTATAATATAATAAATTGACTATAGCAATGGTAAATTTTTTAATGCACCAATATTATGACTAACTAAGTCAACGTAACGTAACAACAGTTGTCCCACAGAATAACCACGTCCGTACACATATCGGACCGCAATCAAATAACTCCCAAGAATTGTTTGTAAGGGGCCTAACCGCTTATCGGGACCAACTCTTATCAACACCGCAGTTCCCAACGTACACTGTTGTGTTTACCCATATATGGAACACATTCTAGTTATTAAATAAAACAGTTTTACAACATTACAGAAATAAAACACAAACTTTAAACAATACAGTATTCCAAGATTGGCATAGATTGATCTTTATTGTCCACTCGTTTTTGGTTACAGCTACTTATGCTTACAAGTTAAAATGCTTACTGAAGAGACAGAATTATTTAGCTTTACAAGAATGAGTCAGTTGTTTGTATACGTGATACCTAAGTAAAAAAATGTACAGAAAGTTATGGTTATGAAAAGGGTTAAATAAAAACACCAGAATAGATTAATGTGCGGTTATAATATTATAAAATACTTTCAGCCTATCGAAACATAATCCTATGGGTTCTAATCGATATTTACATAGAAATATGAAAGGCGGGAGGACATTACAAATCTAGAAACAAGTGCCGGCAATATCCCGTGCCTGCCGGCGCTCTTTTTACACCGGTTACTTATTATGCATGTTATCGTGAAAACAGTCAGTAAAGGCTCGCGTGCTCAGGTTAAGTTCGTGCAAACCAGGTCCCGAGCTGGTGCATGAATTTTTATATACTCTTTAGAGTTCAGACAGTCCTAACCTCGAATTTAGTGATTAATATCACAATTTATAAGTTCCGGTCACTTCTAAACTTAAAACAATCGCACCGCTCTGCGGCGTCTAATCATCATGGGGACGAGGCTCCGGGAAGCCGCGCGCGGACATCGGGTCCGGTGCCGGCGACGCGTGCGGCGCGGGCGAGGCAGCTGGCGACGCCGCCGGCGACGCGCTGCCCAGCGGGGACGGCAGCGTCGCGTACACGGTAGGCCGCGGAGGTTGGTACGACGGAGCGTACGAGTCACTGCGCGGATTGTAGAAGGGAGAATCATCAGCGCAGCAATCCAGATTAGGCGAATAAGGCGTGGCGGCGCCGCAGGAGGGCGCGTCGTCGCTGGGCCGGTAGGCAGGCGCCACGGGCGCGTACACGGTGCGGCGCGGCTGCTCGGCCTCGGGCCGGTGGTGCGACGACGGCGCGTACGCGTCCGACCAGCACGCCTTGCTCGGGGTGAAGTCGCCCTTCACGTACAGTTGTATCGGCCGCCGGAAACCCTTGCTCGCATGCTGCGGAACACCTAATATGCAGCATTTGCTGAATCCGACTTCAGGCGACAGCAAGTAGTCACGAAATTTGTTCGGGAACAGTTCAATCGAATTGAAGTTTTCATAAATTGTCGGCTGAAATCAGTAAAAACAATCAAATTAACAACGTAGGTACATCCCACATTCACATATTTGTTATTTAAATAATAAAATAAATGTGTACATACATACTAGTATATACTATACAAAGCATAAAGAATACATACCGTTAGACGCTTCTTTTTCTTATAGCTAGCCCAGTTTTGAGCTTCTAGCACCAATTTCCCGCCGGGACGTAGATCGGCGAACATTCGCCGAAAGGCACGCTTCAGGCCCGCATCGCCCCAGTTTAAATGCATCCACTTGGTGGTGGACAGGCACAGGATCAGATCGAACTGAGGGCTTTCGGGGCCGCTTCCCACCGCCACCTCCTCGCGAGGGACATAGTTGCCCTGGAAAACACAAACTCAATGTTAGAAGTAAATTCACTCTTACTATGGTAGGGTTTAGAGTCAAAAACATATTTGCATTACAATGTTATTCCATTTATATTGTGCAATTGAATTGCACTTCGTAAAATATAAATATTGCATCACATTACACATCATGGAATATTCCAAGATCAGAATAGAATATTTCATCATTGGATGAAATAGCAGACGTACCTGCTTGAACGTGACGTTGCCGGGGAAGACGGGCGGCGTCACCTCAGTTGTTGAGTCACCCAGAGGTCCATACAACATGGTCATGGACATTGGGAAGAAGCACTGGCCTTGTTCCAGCTTGTGAACCGCCTTCCTGTTCTTCCGAGGCCGCCGTAATTTCCTCCCCGTTAGAGGCAAAACTTTCTTCAAATCTTCGTGTTTATCGAGCTTTTGATCGATGTTACAATCATCGCATTTATCTTCCTTACACTTATCGCAGTCTCCTTTCTTATCGTCTTCTAAATCAGCTTTTTTATCATCATCCCGCTTTGGTTCAGTTGGAACTGGAATGAACGATTTCAGATTCTTCCTAGCTTGTCCTGAAAATTAAAATATTTTTTATGATCAATATTGTTCTCAATCAGATGACTTATATAATAATGGGCGTAATACCTGAAATGAACTAATTGATAATATCATGGAACAAAAATATACATAATAGTAGAAGTAATATTTTCTTGAAGTATTTAGGTACTTTCTTCAAATCACAACTTTTTCTGTAATTGGATGCCAGCGAAAAGTGAATAGCTCCTAATCAGGTTGAGTCAGTGACCTACATAATTCAAATTATAGTGCAATTTTAGACCTACTTGGTTTAAGCTAGATGATTAGTACCTACCTATTAGCATGGGATCTATATCCATGCCAACCACAGACCGGGCCCCAAGTGTCCGGGCAACTGCTATTGAAATATGTCCCACGTTGCATCCAATGTCCAACACATCTTTGTTCTGAAATAGATGCCGGTGCATCTCGAATACTTGCAATCTGATGTCCATCATGGCATTTAAGTTTCTGTAGCCATAATACCTGAAATTTAAAAAATAAATATATTACAATTGGTTCCTGATCTATACATGTTTTGTTGCTCTCCTTGAAACTCTACAGTTAATAATAATCATCAAGAAGAATTTATTCATACTTTACACAATAATAGCAAATGACAAAAGATTTACTTTAGAGGTCAAGCAGTTATAATGCAAATACTAGCAGCTGGCAAAATAAGTGAAATACTTAAGTAGCATTTACTTGAAATAATAATCTTCCCCTTCCCTAAGCATTTGGTATAGAAAGAACATGGTTACCTGTCATAATTTCCATACTGGTATCTTGAATTTTTGGGGTGAAACGTGGGCAACTTTTGCTCTTCATCAGTGGTGCTCTTGACTTTAGTGCGGTGCGGGGACGCAGGGCGCTCCGGTGGCGCTGTCCGCTGCTGCGGCCGCGCCCGCATCCATGCTCCCGGCTGAGGCACTACAGGACTTACTATTTTATCTAATGAGTCCATCCGGCGTAACTTTTTGGGATCTTTTCCTTTTTGTGATGCATTATCACTATCACTACAGGACCTTTTCCGTGATTTGCATGCTGATGTAGAGGGTTCTGGTGGTGGAGGCTCCTTGATAGCTCCTTGACCTTCCACCACCACCTCAGGAGGCTCTTCTGTGGTAGGAGAAGTATTGTCTGTTGTGCGCCTCCTCAGCCTTGCCTTCTTGCGAGGCTTGCGTTGCTGCATCTCAAGTCTCTTCTCATACTCCTCATTGTCCAATGGTTCCATCAAGTTCAATGGGTCCCTTATATTTGGAGGAATAATAACATCAATCTTTGCCTTATGTCGAGGAGGTGTAGGTAAAGGTGAAGATTCTGGTGTTACTGCATTCATAGCTCTATTTATATCTTCATCTTGCAAACTGTTTAAATTAAGAGGATCTGATATGTTTCCACCAAGTAAAAACTTCGTTGGTGGAATGAAAACCTCCTTACGTGGTCTCTTGTGGGGTAAGAAAAACTTAGAAATTGATGGAAAGCTCTGTGCTCTTTTTCTGCCTTGTTTAAACTTGGTACCAATATAATTCACTCGGCGTATGGCGCTCCTGTCCGGGTTATCCTTAGCAGGAGTGTGTCCCTTCTTGCCATGCCGAAATTTCTTCTTGGTCTTTTTCGAATTACCCACACCAGATGCATCCCCTTCCTTGGAGGTGTTCGCGTCACATGAGTTAAGTGCATTAGTCTCACTAACGTTTAATGATGTATCAGTAGAGTCACAGATTTCGTTCTCCGATATTTCACCAGCTGTTTCATTGTCAGCATTGTCCACCACGTTGCTTTCACAAGCGATTACATTTTCTTCTGGGCTACCCATTACGTATGTTTACCACAAAGACAACTACATTATAAAATCATAAATCATTTAAAAAGTCAAATTTGCCGCCACTTCACTTCTTGCAAAATCTACAAGGACATCCGTCAATGGTGATAAACAGTTTAACAATGCGGTTTGTTTTTAATATAACTTGCCGCTTAGACGTACACTTTAACTTTATAAGAATGCCGTGAATCGATTTAAAAGAAATATTTCACTTTACACTTAAACACATTAAGATAACTATCCACTTTTCAAAATTATACACAGCACTTCGTGCAATACTTTGATAGGATAGCAATGGCAATTTGATTTCATTTGTTTAAGTTTTCACACACAAGTACAACTGCGTAATGACTCTAACCTAAATATGTTATTGGTTGATAAACATACTGTTCCTTCTAATAGCCAATAGGAACGGTACTGATTATTCTTCCGCTTTCGTGAAGAACTGGAGACTGGCGCAGAGTTACCAATGCAAAAAAATACAAAATGTCATTTAAAAAAATATAATTCGGTTATATTCTCGCAAATCTGACTTATGTATTTTTTTATTTGAGTTTATGTTTAATATGGAGAAACTCCACTTTCCGATCATTGCATTGCTTCGTTAACGTAGAGAAAAACATTCTAACATCATTATGACAGATTTTGACTACGAATGTTAAAATTATAATAGCTATACATTTTATTACATTTTTTTCGAGATAACTTTCTTGAGCAACTGAAAAATTATTTTAAGCAGTAGTATCAAGATTGTTTACCAAATGGAGTGTATAATTATGTAGAAGTAGAAAATTATTTTTTTATAAACTCAAAATACAAAGGCTAAAGAAATAAGAACCAAAATTTTATTCATGCAACATTGTGTGACCCAAGCGTCATTTTTGAATTTTGAATTGAAAATTATCCGTTGTGGTTCATGTTGACAGACAAAGCGATACAAATTCAACGGAAAACAATCGTTTTAAATAGAATAATAAAGGTAATTCAGTGAATATTGTGAAATCAAGTCATAAAATACTTATATTCGTATAGTGCATCCGTCTTTTATATTGGTACACTAAGCCCAAGCCAGTTCAAACATTATAAGGAGTGCGTTAACTTACCAGTAATTTCGTGTTTCAGGACAGGATCGTTTTTTTGTGGTGTACTACGAACAAACTGGCGTTTAATTTGTGATGAATAATAAGGTATATAAATCTAATTAATAGATACTCCTTAGTGTTTATTTTTGTTTCTCTACTTTTTGTCCGGACGTGCGTATTCATGTACTTATCATCCGTAGCATATTAATAGTTAACTATCTATTAATGACAAAAGTAGTATTTTTGTTTAGTGTGTGGCGATTTAAGCGATTAAATACGTTGGAATAAAATGTCGAATATACGAATATGGAAAGAGGAAGTTCTCTATCACCAGTTTTTTATTTATGTCGTATATTTTTAATTTCAGATGTCCCGAATACCTAAAATGCCACCAGTAACAGCAACTAAAGAAAACAAACCAAGTTTGTTAAATCGTCGTCCAATCCCTAGAACCCTAGTGAGCACTCTCAGTGATGCTGATAAAAAGGATTTGATCATGAATCATACCAAGCCTGCCCTGCGAGGTGGACCATCGGCTACAATGCCAGCTCAACGCCTCAAGAGATCGGCTACAGCACCCTCATCTGTCAATGTGCCTCCACCTAAAGTAACTAAAGTGGAAAAAAAGACAGCAGTTGCACCAAAAATTGCACCGTATGACTATAAAGCAAGGTTCAATGACTTGCTTGGAAAGCATAAAAATATGAAAAGTGAATTTGATGACTTGAAAGAAAAACACATTGAAGTATCTGACAATTATGAGAAGACTAAAGATTCAGTTCAATGCTGTATTGATGAAAGAGACAATTTGAAAGAAAACTTATTGAAGTCTCTTACTGAACTAAGAGAAAAGACTGCAGAGTTTGACAAAATGAAAATTGATTTTGACATCCAGAAAATGGAAAATGAAAATCTACAGCGTAAAACTGTATTGTTAGATGAGATAACCAACAGTTTGAAGCAAAAAACTGCTGAACTGGATAAAGTGCAATCAGAGTTCACTGAACTCTCCAGACAACATAAAAGTCTTAAAGAAGAAACGGAAGCCTTGAGAGTGTTAACAGATCATCTTAAGAAAATATCAATCCAGTATGATAAGTTGCAACTTGACTACAAAGAAGCACAAGAAGTTATTGCTAAATATAAATCAGAATCAGAAATATTGCAGAACATCTTGGCTGCAATGCATAAAGAGCAAAGAGACCTACGAAATACAATTCAAGATTTGAAAGGCAATATCAGAGTGTACTGTAGGATAAGACCACCTTTGGAGTCTGAACAAACAAAGCCAAGATTCAATCTCAATGTTCTTGATGCTTGTTCTATTGAGGTTGAAAAAGTTGAATTGTTGAATTCAGTTAGAAAAGGAAAGCCACAACATGGTTTTACATTTGATGGTATATTCACTCCCCATGCATCTCAGGAAGATGTGTTTGCTGAAGTTTCAACTATGGTCCAGTCTGCATTAGATGGGTACAATGTGTGTATTTTTGCCTATGGCCAAACCGGCTCTGGTAAAACCTATACCATGGAGGGAGGTTGTGGAACTGAGCAGTATGGTATCATACCAAGAGCATTCAACATGATCTTCACATGTATGGAAGATTTAAAACGCATGGGTTGGGAGTTGACAATAAAAGCATCATTTTTGGAAATATACAATGAAATAATCTATGACTTGCTGAACTCTAGTAAGGACCAGGTAACTCATGAGATAAAAATGTCAAATTCTAAAGGAACAGATGTGTATGTGTCTAATTTAAAGGAAGAGGAAGTGAAGAACTCTCATGACTTCATCAGGCTGATGATATTTGCCCAACGTAACAGACAAACTGCCGCAACCCTGAACAATGAGCGCAGCTCCCGATCTCACTCGGTCGCCCAGATTAAAATATCGGCAATACATGAAAAACGCAAGGAGAAATATACAAGTAATTTGAATTTGGTAGATCTGGCTGGATCAGAGAGTGGTAAAACCACACAGCGCATGGATGAAACGAAGCACATTAACAGATCTTTATCAGAGTTGTCCAAAGTTATTTTATCACTACAGACCAACCAGTCACATATCCCATACAGAAATTCTAAGCTGACCCACCTACTGATGCCTAGTTTGGGAGGTAATTCAAAAACACTTATGTTGGTCAATATCAACCAATTTGATGAATGCTTTAATGAGACTCTGAACTCCTTACGCTTTGCCACACAAGTTAACAATTGCAGGGTAGTCAAAGCAAAGAAAAATATCACTATGTTTGACACATAATATTAATGAATTATTTTTTATTTTATTGACATGATAATGTTATATAACAGTTAATATGTACCTACTTTTAAAATAGAATAGGAAAATGCTTGCTTTTTAAACAGTTTGGAAATTAGACCAGACTGAAGTTAACTATGGTTGTTAACTATCATGTAACTATTATTCATACTACTTGAGATTTTTTTGACTACTCATTTCCTTAGTTTCTTGTGTTTTGATCACACCCTTTTGGAATCCAAGATGGGATAAGGTCAAAATACTTCTAATATATGTTTTCTAATGTATTTAGATGACCCTGTACATAACGTTACAAAACTAAATATCATGTTTATCTTTTTCTTGCAACTTAATTGCTATAGTTATATCTTTTAGAGGTGTGTTTGCACACTGCTTTGATCAGGAATTTTAATAATATTAGCTTTTGTTTTATTAATTTAATTTCAATAGTTGTATGTCAAACAATTATTTTATTATTAGTTTTCATGTGTAACTGTATTGTTTATTAAATATAATATACCCAAAAATATATTTTTTCGAGTAGTTCCTCAAATCTTCAACCAACTTCACACAGAAGAACCCATTTTGTTCTCTTTGGGCGAATGATATTTAAACCACTAGATGGCGCTACCAGTTCGAGTGAAAAATCCCTCAATAGAATCGTAGTACCCAATCACGCTTTCCAGCAAAATAAAATGTGGGTGATTGTCATGGGGGCTAGTTTTGTAATGTTGAACATTCGCTGATTGATTGCCAGTGGCACATCCTCTGCCATGTCTTCACGGTGTTCCTCTTTTGTTGATTACAACCACATAATATAATACTTAGTACTACAATCTACGGATGAGCCGTAGATTGTAGAGTGAAATACCTCAGTTGAGTAACTTTTTCGTGTGTAAATATGTACTGCTTTTGTTTTCTCAAATTATAAATCGGTATTTGTGGTTTCTTGATTTTGATCATAAATCAATAAAAATGTGTCCAAATATCGCGGGATTTGTTGTTGTTATTTGTATTTGACACAAGACTTACGGGCCTCTAGACTCGTAGAGCACCCGATTTCTATCGCTCGACCCGGGCATCGATCCCGAGACCCTATGGGATCGGAAACAAATAGCCATCTCTTCTTAGTAATGAACATAACGCAAACTTCAATTTAGATACAGTTTTGGTAAATAAGTAGGTAGATTATCCTACAGAACTTAAAGGTTTTATTATGTGTCCAATTGGGTACCTACCATAGATGGGTATCGTTAATGCTGTGAGCGTTAATGCTTTAGAAAATTGTCATTTTCTTTAATAGTTTGAACGCTAATTTTCTTTCTTAACTTATATTGCTCTTATGAAGACAATACTAAAAATAGGTACCTACTTAGGTACAACAAAACACAAACATTTACGATTCCGCTAATAAATATTTAAGTTAAAATAATTCTTTTATCAATATTTACTTGCGCCATGTGTTCTTTCCCCTAAAAAAAAAACTAATATGTAACGGAATTCTAGCTAGAAGAAGTTGACTTTGTCGCTATTGGGTAAATTGCCTACTCAACCATAGAAATTTCGAACAGTTGAAACACCATGAAATACCTAAATAAATAAAAAATACCTACCATTTTACGAGGTATCACTTGCGTCCTCTGTAAGTTACCCTTGCGTTTTTCTTTACATGTTTCTGAAGTCTTCTGTGTAAGCGATAGATGGCGCTGGTTGTAGTGTTGCATGTATAAGACACGTTGGAAAGTTGGAAGTTTTTCATTCTATGGCTATTATTGTGGTATACTTACTTACATATTTATTTACTAACCTGTTCCTGCTAGGCATTACTTGTAAATGCATAAAGGTGCTTTGCAATTTATCTAAGTATACGTAGATTAGAGTGAATTGCTTTACTCTCTCTATAAAAGTAGTGCAAGTATCTATTTGTGATTAACGTATTCCATTTTTTTGACTTGGGCAAACGTCAGATGACCCCTCCCTCTGTGGTTCAGCGTGGACTTTTCTAACTGAAAAAACCTATGTTTCTTCTGGACGCAGCCATATTGCATATTTGTGATTTGTAAGGAGGAAAAAAACAAGTTTTATAAAATCATGACGAGTTTATTTAAATAATTAAGGACTAGATCGAAACATCAAGCGATACATCGCAATTCTCTTTCATATGCAGTAATATACATAGTTTTATGATACATCTCTCCGGGCGTCATTTCGGGCGCTAGTGGAGCGGTACTGGGGCGCAAGGCCAGGCGAACGGTGACAACGACCGAGGGGCGAGTCCAGGGTCTCTCGCCAGTTGTGTTCAACGTGATACATCCGGTTCTGTCGTTGCTGCATCGCCTGGCGTAGGAAGTTTTGCAGTTTCTATAGTGTCTATGAGTCTATCTAAGCCGTAAAGAAAACCTTCTTCGTGGTTGCCCTGTTGCCACTCCGCGCGATGATCAACGCGGAGACCTTCTGGTACGCTTCTAGTTTTAGCGAAGTCGATCAACCACGCGCCGACACGTTCATCATCGTAAATTATGAATATACTGCTGCCGACAATTTCATGAGTTTTGAAGAAATCTGAATTTTCAAAAAGTTCTCTGATTTCGCGGAGCCGTGTAATAATGGCACGTCGTGCCTTTTCATTATTGCCCAGGAACCTCGCCACTGTGTTTGCGATTTGCTGAGGTTCGCGCACTTTTTGTAAGTCGGTGAGGGGTGGTTCTCCTGGGACCTTTACTGCTTCGATACGGAAGCCTTGTTCAGCTGAAGAAGACCGCTGTTCACGAAATTGCATATAACGTAGTTTAGTGACAGCGTGAGCCGCATGCTCAGCTTCGGTGGGTGCTTTCGGGTCCAATCGCACCATTTTCTCATAAAGGTCGGTACGAGCACGAGCATTGCTAACTTCATCTTCAAGGAAAGTGCGTGTGCCCATCTTGACATCCATGACATGAGGATCTCTGAAGCCGTGCAGTAAGTCCTGCAGTTCTATGAATCGTTCGCCACCATACTCCAGTTCGCGGTAGTATCTCGGGATAGCGGACCGCATGTGAGGGCAGGCGGCGAGCGCTTCGTAGGCGTCGCGCTCGGGGTTGTGGTTGGGGTGGTCCCCGGCCGCGCGCCGCTTCCAGACGGTCCCTGGGCCTGCGGGCGCCAGGGACCCGGGATGGCCAGCCAGTTGGAACCATTCCGAAGAGCGAGATTTCAGCAACGCATCAGATGCGGGTGCTGATAATTCCAATGCATTCTGTAACAAAAGAAATAAACTATTAGCAACTTATCCAAAATTAGACATGTAGCTTGGGTTTGATAGGTATCGTATTTTAAACAACTTCTTTTAAAGTAAAACAAAATCTTTTAATAAAAGCTTGTGATTTTTTGTGGTTTGAACCTTTTTATACTATTTGGTTTTATCAAAACTGGGTATCTTTATAGTTGATAAAAAGTTTAAATACTCACAATAGCTAGGAACTTGAGTAGTTCGGAGGGTTGAGGGGTGGGTGCAGTGGGTGCCGGAGTGGAGGTGGGCGCTTCGACAGCGGACGGGGTACGCCGCCAGCGTTTGAACAGCGCACCTTCATCTTTGCTGCGCCAGCGCTCCTCCTCTTTACCAGGCACTGCGACCTGAGAACAACGAAAACACACGTTTAAACACCTTGTCACACACCATGGAACACTGACGAAATATTCACTTTCACATAAACGAAATATTCGAGCACTGAGCACATTTCGATGACGTACCGCTAAAATCTTATTGGCAGCGTAGAGTAGCCCGCCAGGGCCGAGGCGACTCAGCACAGATTGGCGGGAGACACTGTTCATCTTGCTGGTGACGGTCATGACGTACGAGTGTGTGCGTAGAAGGCGCAAACACGAATGAGCGATAAAACAATTAGAGCGCGGGTAGCGAGCGAACGAGCGTAAGCTATCGACTGCTGCTAGCCAGCGTGTGATGTAAGTGGGAGGGACGCCGTCGGTTTTATAGAGACCTCGGCTTTCTCGTGACGTCGGCCCGCCGCGGCCCGCTCGCCGCACCGCCCGCGCTTCTCAGCCTCTCTGAGTTTTCCTAGCGCCTCTATTTTTCACAAAATCTGAACTGCATTGATTTATCGAACTCTGAGAAAGGTGCATGCAATTCTAATATTGTTACGACTAGTATCTACCTAAAGCGTTTCAATACTTGCATGTATGTATCTACAAAATAAATAGGTATTCGTTTTCATAATATTACTTGTTACCTATATATAAGAGACGTATAGTTAAGCCTAAAAGTTGCAAATCTCAGAATGAGTAACTATTAAAATATTGGTGTCAAGGTTGTTAATTTATTACGGGTGTTGACTGCTTGAGTCCTGAAAGTCGGTCATTAAGTACTTAGGTAATGATATGATCACTTAAAAATATTCTTGCGTACAAAAATTCGTTAGAAATGTGAGTAGCTTTGTCTAATTAGGTACGTCCTTTTAGATTTTTTGGGTGACCATGCTGACTTCTTGTCGGTAGTAAGAATGAAAGAAACATTCAGTAATATATCTGCAAGTAAGTGCCAGGGGTTGCAAATAGCACCTGTTGATCCCACATTCAGTGTACGATAACAGATATTCAGTAACCGTAAAATTGTAACTATAATATAGAGGTATTTTAAGATATAATAATAAAAAATACATCTTGGCGCCAGAAATCCTATGCCTAGCTTCCAGACAGCGCAAGTATATTCTCCATATAAATTATGTATTTTTCAGATCTAAGTACTTGTCAATATTTTATATAAGGATCATTCAGCTCATTTGTATTAAATTTTATGTTTCCCACAACTGTGCCTCCAAGGCTTGTTATGTATAATTTTTGCTTCAGGAAAAATATCATGTTAGAATGCATGTGAAGTTTGAGTTCTCTATGTTTCGAACTAATTAGGGAATAATCAATATTAATTTTGCATGTGTAACGGTACCCAAACTAACTGCATGATCACACACTGACTTCTAGTTTAGTTTGACGTTTTCTTGGACTAAAACGACAAAACAAACTAGTTCCCACAAATAATAGAAAATGAACCTTATAAAACCTCGACAAATTATTCAAACATTTTTTATCGGCTTCCTATTGATACATAAACATTCCGTGAGAACCAAATCTTGTTTGTCATAAATGGCTCATTTCTTAAACATAAAACGAACTGCCTATGTTACACGAAATGCGAAATAGTCATGAAAAGTAAGCCTGAAGCGATGACGTCATGATGAATGTCCTTAGTGTGTGACGCAGGGGGAAGGAAGACGCGCATGTCGGGCAAACAAATGACGACAGCGATCCAGGCAGGCACGACCGCGCTCTGCGCAGGCGCACGACCCGCCTAGCTCCAAATTGTGACGTAGCATCAACAATTCATGTCCACTAATTACGTGCATTGTTCAAACGACTGTCGTTTACGTTAAATTAATTATATTTTTAACCCCCGACGCAAAAACGACGGGGTGTTATAAGTTTGACGTGTCTGTGTGTGTGTGTGTGTGTGTGTGTGTGTATGTGGCATCGTAGCTCCCAAACGGATGATCCGATTGAAATGCGGTTTTTTTTGTTTAAAAGGTATGTCAGTCGGGAGTGTTCTTAGCTATGTTTGGTGGAAATCGGTTCAGGTCTTCAAGGTCATCAGCTCGTTTGCTAGATGTGATAGGAATGTTACACGCTCAGTTTACTTGCAAGTATATGTGGGATCTGAAATTTGAAACACTAATGTCTTTTGGAACCACTGAGCTGGTCAGCTGTTAGGGCACGAAGGTAGGAGACGTAACCCTGAACTGCCTTTTAGTAAACCCATCGAGTTTGGGCTCGTTGAATGTGTCTTGACGAGTTCTCTTCATGTTTCTAATTGACGAGAACCTGATGCTGGAAATGGGATATGGCGGATAAAACCCTGAAATGCCGGAATGAAACGGATAAACCGATTTATATTTTTGCTGAAAATCTAGAATGTCCAAAGGTTAATCTTTATTGTTTCTCAATCTGTGCAATTCTCCCAGAGCCAGTTTGTCATGAGTAGGGCTGCCATCCGTCCGGGTTTCCCCGGATTTGTCCTCGTTTTGACCCCGTCCGGGGGACATCCGGGCGGGTTTTCTAGAAGCGTCCGGGGAAAACCCGGACACTTTTCATGTAAGAAAGTACTTCATTGAATTTAAGTATCTGTTAATAGTAAATGGATTACAAAATAGGTATTATTTTGTTTAAACAAAATCGTACTCGTTCGGGGAAAAAATGCGATTTACGCCAAATATCCGGGTTTTTTAAATGTTTGTCCGGGTTTGGCGAAATTCGAGATGGCAGCCCTAGTCATGAGGATTGTTAAACAGCTTCCTTTGGCCGAGATCGCATATAGCGACCCCATCTTAAGATAAAATAAATTAAATGAAAGAAGGAAAAATTAAGGAGCTCCTTTAAAGGAGCTCCTTAATTTTTCCTTCTTTCATGCAAGCATGAAATAAAATTAAATTATAAATTTAAAAAAACCCCCGACCCAAAAAAAGTACGCAATAATTATGAGAAAAGGTTAAAAACGCTAAACCCTATAAAAAGCAAAAAATAACTTTTAACACTACGTAAACTAAATTTTGACGTGTCGGGGGACCGCTTTTTACCTTCATAAATACTTACATAAATCAAATGATACCTACCCAATTACAACATTCGTTTAAAAAAAAACACGTATCTAAAGTAATGAATTAGAGCGGTCCCCCGACACGGCAAAATTTAGTTTACGTAGTGTTAAAAGTTATTTTTTGCTTTTTATAGGGTTTAGCGTTTTTAACCTTTTCTCATAATTATTGCGTACTTTTTTTGGGTCGGGGGTTTTTTTAAAGTACTAAACGAGTTTTCATTTTAAATTGATATCTAAGTCGGTGGATAATTAATTAATGTCTTCGTTCAAAACATTGTGACGCACTAAGCAGAAACTTGAAGGTGATGCGTTTAATTATTTGATGGGTGTACAATATTTATATATTGTTACGTAATTACAAAATACAATTAAATGGAAAGAATGCCTAATATAATATGTATTAAGGTAGACCGATGACCTAATAGCGTAAATGGAACAATGAAGAAATTGAATCGAAGTGATGAAAGTTACGGAACATTGAAAGTGCAGTGGACCTCGACGAACGCGTGTTAGTGCATATTGTACGCATTTAGTGCATAGTAGAGATAATCATGACATGATAACTATCAAGCATGCTTGCTTTTATATGTTCTAGACCTATGACCTGCGCACACGTCTGACACTAAGCAGATTTCTCTAAAATATCATTGTCACTTTTTTCACCACTTACGTTAGACGTGAAAGTATTTTTTATTTCTCTCAAGACACGCCAATCCCAGTATTTTCTCTAAAATCGCAACACTGAAACGCTCCTTTCATGACAGGTCTTAAAATAAGTATGTGGATAAACACTGTATTGCAATAAAATTAACAATTTATATTGCTTTGAAAAATAAATACTATGGATAAAGTAGATACGATTTTAACTCTAATAGGTACAAGTAATTCTTGAAAGAGAGACTTGACATCGTGCGCTTAAACAGTAGATCGACTTTCTCTTAATGCTAATGGACAGATATTATTGTTAGGAATTGAATGACGTTCAACATTAATTACTGTCAAGTCCTTTAGTCATCAGTGTAAATATATACCTACTAATTGATATATTAACACATTCTGTTAGTCTGTATAAAATTTGTAAATACGCAACAAAAAATATGTCGCTAAAAACGCTACAAAACCCGTAATACTTTTTATATCGATCTTGATACAAGAGCGCATGTCTTATGTAAATATTTTTTAATTGTGTGCGTCAGAAAAAATGTACAGGTGTGTATATTATTTACTGATCCATAAAGTATTGCATTAAAATAAATACACTGATGAGGGGAGAACTACCTAAGTACTTAAAGGTGACATAATAGTGCTGTAACATAACATTATACACGCTATGGCTGCGTGAGTGCTATAGATGAAATCGATACTAGAACGAAGTGGTACATTATTAATAGAGCAACAAGTGACAAAATCTGATCAAAGATTGTTATCAAAATATTGTTTACGTCAAGCGAATCAACTGCAATCTAAATGCCACGATGTCCGAAGATGATATAGTTTCAAAAGTCAATAGCCTCGGTGTATACAAACACTTTTGTTTAGCTAAGATATATCCCAGTGGCAGTACAAGTCGAACCATGTTCTACGTTAAATCAGTAATATCTAGAATATTACCTACTCGCTTGAAAATAAAATTGGAAATCAAATAATTTTATCACAAGCTCAGAAATTACAGTACATCGCTTGACGTATACGGATAATGAAGTATTTTTCACGAGATTTAGGTATGGTATTTCCATGTCACTCATATACTTATGTCAAAGAAGTTTAGCTACGTCCGGGTCACCGGGTTAGATTTTACGCGCATTGTTTCAATACTATTGAACGTACACGGTTCATCGAATTATTTCTCTGTACGTACGTAATTTAAGAGTTGATTTTCGCTTAAGAATTGAGTACAGAAAGTGGCCAGATGGTTAAAATTGTTGAAAAATACGGGGAGAAAAACACTTGAAATAATAACACGGGTGAGATGAATAAGAAACAACAACAGGCCACCTTGCCCTACCAGAGGTCAGGTCAGGGTCGCTGCATGAAAGTATTGCTAGTTACTGCGCTGTTCCACTGCACCGCATTTAGGGTTTACACGTATTAGAAATCGCAAACAGGATAAAAAAATGAATGTGCTCTGTAAAACGGCCACGTTTGGTCGCACTACAATACAATTAAAGACGATTCTACTTTTCACTACTTTAAATGGAAAAAAAGTTGACTACGTAAACAAAATATAGAATCTATCCAATGTTTCTCAGAACACGAGGATCTATGATTCTATCCTAGTTCCCAGTACGGCATCCCTGGATGCATTAAAGTGCATAGACGGCGCGTGGACTTGTAATGCGCTCTTATGTAGACATGTCTCGAGGTCGTCCGTTTACATAGATCTCATATTGCACTCTTTTGTTAGGTACGTTAAAGCAGAACAAGAAAAAATATTAAGTATTCACTTAAGCTACGTTTGACCACACATAACATGAATGCATTGTAAAAATCTTGCATAAGGAGTATTATTTCATCTGGTCAAAATATATTTTTCTTTGAGAAATACTGTAGCAACGAATGTGGACCAAAATGACAAAAGTATTTTCTAAACACTTGATGCATACTCATGCGTAGCCGCGTAGCAGTGCGTAGTTACGTGCGTAGCGCAGTGGCACGCTTTTGAAAAAAATAGTTAGAAGCGTGCCATCAAAAAAATATACTACGAATATTTTGTAATATTACATTTATATTACTGGGCATGATATACCTACCATATCATGAAAACAAAAAACAAATACTAGCACGCAGTAGGTCAAAAGAAATCTGTCGACAGAGGCACTTAATTTTTAATGTCATACGCACAATAAATTCTTTGCAAGAGGGTGTGGCCTTGGTATTCAGCAATTTAAGAATATAAATATAG
Source organism: Helicoverpa armigera (assembly GCF_030705265.1). Lineage (NCBI taxonomy): Eukaryota > Metazoa > Arthropoda > Insecta > Lepidoptera > Noctuidae > Helicoverpa > Helicoverpa armigera. Next base: position 7,510,972 of record NC_087128.1, read on the forward strand.
ACAAAAACAAAGTTTTAATGGCTCTATTAACAAAAATAGAATTACGAATTTACGTCACTGGCTGGTTCTAAAAGGTAGAACGTTAAAAACAACGCCATAAACGTAAAATAAAAGTAAGATAGTTACTCTATTATTAGACAACGATTCAGTAATTGTCAGAAATTACCATAGAGCTACATTTCATCTTCCAGTGACACAAAATGTTGTATCTGTCACTCGGTTATTAACTCTTGTGCAAACTGGTAAACAATCTTCGCTTGCAAAGTTATTTCAAGATGATTTTATGCAGAACAGAATTTGCTCTTGATTCAAAATAACTTAATTTGACTTTAAAAATGCTTTTTTGGATGTTTACATCTTATGGAGCAAAGCGGGAGCAATAATTAATACAAGAGATGCGACTAATTTAGGCCGGACATATTTATTAATGATCTATAAATATGAACAATTATAGAAAACTAGATAGAGTTTTTCACCAACAATTAGGTACCCTCCAATAATTCCTTTAATTATTTAATCCAGTGACCACAGAGGTGAAGAACACGGATGTGCTATTTTTTGTTTTAAGAAGAAAAACCTGAACGAAATAAATTTATTATAATAATTATTGAAAAGGTCTGTTCATTGACTTCGTATACCTGTTACCGAACGCGAGATAAGGTAAAGGTTATACCTATATGAGAATCGTACGTAGGTACCTATATATATACCTACCTCTGTTTTATTCTTTGAAAATTCCTTTAGGGTTTGGACTTAAAATAATAAATTATCAATTAAAGCACTAGGTAGGTACAGTGCAATAGGTATAGGTATGTCGAAATATTTATTCATAATTCGTTCTAGAAGTATGTCCATGGAAGTAAACGTATAACCAATAACACTTTACTGTACAGATGTGCTTCTCATTGTCGTAGTCAACAAATAATCCATATGTCATACTTTTTTTATGTATGTATTTATTGCTAGCCTAATGTTGGGCATAGACCTATTTTCGCACTGGCTAAGTCAAGGATATCGCCTTCATGGTCTCGAAGATATGAATTGAAAACCTCCGTGCAACCACGACTATTGATATACCTACGTGCAATTATGCAAGGTTTTCAGTTACAGTTTATACTCTGGTAAACTTTATTTCTTTTGGTTAAAAAGTTAAACAAGTCGAGCATTGTTTGCCAAAAATAAAAAGAAACCAGTTTTTATCTAATCATGGTTTATATGAAACTTGTTTTAACTGCAAATGTTATCAGGTATTTATATATTTGTAATCCAGTTTGAACCGAGCTTTCCAATCTAGGTACCTATGCCTAGTACGTAGTGCGTTAAGTAGTGCACGAGTCGAGCCAGCCTTCTCCCGTACTTTTCCGATGTTTGCGAAGCGGCCGCAGTCTAGTCGTGGCGTTAGCGCTTGTTATGTCCAAATCAAATATGTTTAACAGCAGCTAATAGAACATTGGTTTGCTCTAGCTTAGACACGCTCAATACAATTTCATCATAGTAAACGATAAGATAATGTTTAAGCAACATATTTGCCGTTGTGTTCTGTCCTGTAATAACAATTATCAAGATATTATGTGAGGTTCTACTTTGTCTATTAATAAACTTCCCATGAATAAAATTCTCAGTTAAACAGGTTTATAAATAAATCGAGTAAATCGTTGAAAGTAGTTCATTGTAGTACGTTAACCTTTAAGAAATTGTTATGATGTTTAATGGATTCGAAATGCCGCTGGTTCATGCACTTCATGCCATATTTTATGTACTTACCTACATTTGACAAACGTGTGTTTATGCAACATTTATTTTTGTACAATTTAGTTTTTTTTTAGGTTCGGAATTTTAAGAGAACCAACGTCAATACCAAATGTTCGGTGCTGGTGTACCAGTAGAGGACAAATAAATTACAAGATTTAATGTTTGTAATAATACCTATGTAGTTATTGTTTTGCTTGCTCATTACCATTTACTAAGTCTCGTGTTCCCTTATCCTAATCGAGCGTTAGTAATTATCGCAATGCATAATACTCTCTTTGTTCAGGTAAGTCACGTGACAAACAAACCCGTTTTATCGTTCTTCCTGTGTTTCCACACCTTTTAAACAAATTAAAATAGAAAAAATATTATTTAATTAAATAAATGGCTTTTAAAATCGTGGTTTTAAAAAAGAAAGAAGGATTTTTTATAGGAGGGAAGATTTAACTAAAGCATTAAGTTTTTACAACGAGTGTAAGATCGTATGAGCAGATTTACGACTACGAGCATAAAGTACAGTAAAAAGCACATATTTTAATTTTCCGTTCAATATTTAGAAGCAAAGAAATATTAAGAATATAATTACTTTATGCAAATTACAGATGTACAATGAATTTCATTGAAGCGTGTGACACGTGAGGTGTCCACCCATGTCATGTAAGTAGCGTCTATGTGTAGCATTTATGAATATTTAGCTGAATGAACATAATGTTAGTGAACGCGGCAGGCGTGGTTGGCTGTCCAAATTAACCACATGACGCAGGATGGTGTTTGGTTCTGCGCAGGTGTGGTTGTTGTTTCAGCTGCTCGCAGCTCGCCTGTCTTACCAATGTTTAAGAACTGTAACGCATCATTATGACTCATCTTTACTTGCACTACAGTTTTGTGACTGGCCTAAAGACCACCAAAGGCATTTTTGATTCTTTGAAGAGAAGTGTCAAGGTTTGATTTCAAGCATTAAATTACATTATTTACGTAATCGTTTAATATTGTATTAACATATAATGACTCAATTACATAAGTACATCCATACTGAGTAATGACGTTTTCTGTTTTTTATTTGTAACTGTAATTAACAAACCTATGTGTTTAGCTGCCACATAACGTGTTTCTAAGCGCAGGCCATAAAACACCTGTGTGTTGTACGCACATACAAGTCCCTTTCTAAGTAAATATTCTACTTACGTATACGTACGTGTCAATGCTAAGTAAATCTTTCGTAATGTTATGAAGACAGACAGACAGTAAACAGATGTCCCAAAAGTTTCACAATAGGCCGTTAGCCATAGGAAACGGCCGTGCAGGCACGCCGCATACCATACGGGCCTGGCGGCATGGGCCACAGCTAACGAATTACCATAATCATATCATATATGTACGAACGACTAGAAGCTCATATGCCACGAGCTAAATTTAGTTGCGTAATTGTCTCTTTATTATTTGTTTTGTTTTGATAATTACTAAATGAGTTTCGTCGCTTTATGCGCAGCCTTGCCTTAGCTGTGTTGGGTTCTATGAAGTCGTGAGTTATAGATTGCTTAGTCCTTTACAGTTGCAAACTTAAATAATATCACGTGTGGATTTCAAAAGTTGGCCAGCCATTATCCTAGTGTCAGAGTGCTTTTTTATTGCATTAATTATTTAATTGGCCTACGGTCTTCTGCAACCCATCAACCAATTATGTACGAGTATGTCTCAACCATTTTAAAAATTACCATAATTATTCTCTAAATATAAACTAATTGATACCGAACATTAAATTAGTATGTCTAAAAGCATATTGTGCAGCCGGTTAGCACAAAACGTTGGACAATACTCGACAAATTCGGGGTCAAATGTTAATAATATCGGCAAGCGGAAATCTGTGCTTGCGAATACAAAATAACAGGCCAAGTGTGGTCTGTAGCGGAAGATAAGCTCACCATGGCTTGAGGATAAATGAGGCCGGCTAATAGGGCCAAGGCACTGTTGCACACTATCATAGAAACTTGAGTTCTTACACTAATCTATCTACTTATTGTATCTAAAATTGTAAATGCATGAGTCTTCAAAACTGCAGTTTGTAAATGACGCAAATAATGGTCCCGACTGAATGTTGCTTATTTTCCGCACGTTTTATATTCAGGTATGACTAAAGCATAAGGAATTTTTCCTTGTCAAGTTAATTACACCAACCATCAAATGCACTAGTGTTGTTCAAGTTGCCTTTAAATTTTAATAATAACTAAAGTATCCAAGTCATATTTATTTAAGTTAATTCTTATAAGAATGAAATTAAGTTCAAAACAGTTCTGTCACTTTATTTATGGAATCCTTTCTGAATGTACAACACAGCTACAGTGTGTAGTCATCTTGCTCTCATAAATCCAAAATGTCTTTAAGCAGACTCCTACTTAAACCTGACCAAGCATCAATTCATCGCACTAATTTATTCATAGACTTTTTTCTTAGGCAGATGAAAGTCAAAGGACATCAGCTGAACTATAAATATTCATGAGCATCTCCGAGTGTCTACCCCGCAGGCGCAAGTACTGTATGAAATATCTCTATGCTATTGAAAACACTCGGGCGAATAAATAGTCCTCTCATCACTGAATATTCATGACATTGACTAATCCCTAGAATTCCATGTTTTCAGGATGGAACGTAATTGCTTTGTTTAACTTTATTTATATAGAATTTATACGAAATTTACATATTTGTTTCACCTTGTGCGTACTATTCTAGTTTCACAAATACGTTTTTTTTCCGTGTGAAAAAACATCGATGTAGTTTTTTTGTAGTTAAAATTAATTTAATGGGTTTAATAATCTGCTTCTGCGTTGCGAAATGTTTATGGCACAAATATTAATGAAAATAATATATTTAATTTGTTTGTAAAGTTTTATCCAACGGGTTTTAATCGATAGAAGGTTGCCTGTTTGCGTGCTAAACAATGTTGTTGACTTATAGAGGAAGCATTGAATTTTATGAGTACGTACGTGTGCGGGACGATGAATCATTTTGCAGATATGTAGTTTACTATTATTCTACGAAATACAACTAGCTGTTGTTTTCAATGGAACTATGATGTTGGCTACTTGGCTAGGACCACTTGGAAGATAATAAAACATCCTTATCCCATTTTTGTTCTCGGTAGTAGTATAGAACTATTAACTCAATAATTTGTGCTTCTACTTACCTTATTTTATTCAATAATGTTTCTAGTATGCTAGTTGAATTTGCGCAATTTAAATATTTATGTAGCGTCCAATAAAAATAATGATAATATTCATCTTAATCTGTTAAACAATTGCTGTAATTTAGTATCATTATTCACGATAGTTTTTGACATTAAGTTCGTGAGAAAACTATGACGAACAATAAATAACAACAATAAAAATGTTAACGTCTATTATTAATATAATAATTATAGTTATAGCCTTCGATTATATTATTATTGGAGCTTATATTAATTAAGTTCTAAAAATATGAATTCTTTGCTCCAAGGTTTTTTGTTATGTATTTGATGTTAAACTGGTCAGTAACTAACAGTGGAACAGTTAAGAAAACATAATTTAGTATTGTAATAAAAATATGAATATTTATTTGTGAATGCGCAAGCATATCTTTTGAATTTACTGTTCATCATTTCAATTTACTAGCCTACCTACATGGATCTATAAATATGGGCCAGATATTCGATCAGTAATCTCAAACATACAAATGTTTTCATACCTGTACGTAGTTTAGTAGCATTCTTTGTAAAACCGCTACGTTTACTCTGAGTAATGAATGCGAGCCGTCAGACCAGTCTTATTAACATGGGCGTAGCCACACTGGGGCAAGCTGGGGCACTTGCCCCACCCTGGGCCCTGGCTCTGACCTACAAGGTGTCTGATTAAACAATGTTTTTTTTACTAACTCTAACTAACAACATCAACAACATATGTACTATCCGTAAGTTATTGCATAAAAAAATTGTCGACTTTGAAAAGAGCGCGATCAAAACAAAATGCACGTTCGAGTTTCCGAATGTGCGCGGTGCGCGCGTCATGTGAAAGCGAGCCGTACTTATTCCCTAAAAGAATAGTTGCTATGTGGCGTAGCGAGCCGAGCAAAAAATAATGCATTGAAGGAGATGGAACTGGTAGATGTGATCAAAATTTCGGAAATGCAATTTTATCTTAGTGTAAAAACCGTGCTCGCTATTTTGCTTGCCCAGCCATGTACGACCTTAACCGGTGGTCGTCCGCGGACCACTTTTGGTCCCTGGAGGCATTTCGAGTGGCCCGCGAAGCTTAGCTGCGCGACGTTGCTATACGTTATCTAACTATATTTTTAGCGACTTATCTATTCGAGCGAGGGGGTTTTCGTATGGACGTAAATCGGGTGTGTCGACCTAGTCCTAGACCTAGTCCCCCCATTCATGAAAATGTATATTTGGGCGACATTTTACGTAGTTTTTGGGTTTTGAGTTTTAAAAAATAATTAAAATTTCGCGCTCGCTTCGCTCGCGTATTCAGAAACTATATGCCCTCATTTATGCATTTGTCAACAAACAAAAAGTTAAGTACGTTTGGGCTAAATTTTACGTAATATTTGGTTTAACTCCTATAAAAGTTTCACGCTCGCCTCGCTCGCGTATTCAGAAAGTATGTGCCCTTATTTTTGCATTTGTCAACAAACAAAAAGTTAAGTACGTTTGGGCTAAATTTTACGTAATAATTGGTTTAAGTCCGATAAAAATTTCGCGCTCGCTTCGCTCGCGTATGCAGAAACTATATGCCCTTACTTTTGGCTTTTGTCCTGTGTGTGATTGTTTATTTTCTGTACCTGAAAATATAAACCTCTAAAATTAAGAGATTAACAAGTTTGAGATTAACGGCTCAAGATACAAAAATCGGAGGGCCCCCGCCCTCCCCGGGGGATAAGTTGACTGCTGCCCCACCCTGAGCCCAAAGCTGGCTACGCCCATGCTTATTAATTATTACGCACGGGGACGTAACTACGAGAATTATTAGTTATTAGTCATGCGAATGACAAAGTACCTTTTACACCTTGCTTAATAACTCCTCTGCTCGCTTTATAATTAGTCGCTCAAGAGCTAAACGAGGCAGTGGTATTTAAGGATACGAATGATCTCTACTTTAGTGATCTGCAATCTTTTGAATCTATATTTCATTAAATATGAATGAATAATGCGGTAAAAGTTTCTCATTTCAATTATGAAGCTAAACAGTTTTTTGGCTTTGAAGTGCTTAAGCATAGGAACTCCTGGGCATTTGTCGCAGATGGCTATAAGTATGCTGTACATTTCTAAGTAGAAAAATCCACCCGGGATGCGGGTGAAATTGCTAGCGGAACATAGTTCCATTCTGATATTTCCTCCAATTTTCTTTGACTATTCATTGAAACAGAGACCCTAAACACATTTGTTATTATGAGATACTATAATCGTCACGTGTGAAACGTAGCTAAAAATATATGTAATTGCTCGAGGGTGTCATAACACATCATTAAGGGTTACATCAAGATCATAAGCAACCCCACCGAGGGTGTCTCCACGTTGTCGTCGTGGTGGGGCTTGCGTGCCTCTATGATCCTGAAGCTCTGCCGGTAGAGTTACTCATGCCGGAAAGGTTCAGGGGAGAGGCCAGACAAAGAGGGACCCAGGGAGGGGCCGCTCTTGCAGAGTCCACGCTCGCGGACCTGGCAAGGATGCGGCCACACCCGCAGAGGTGCAGGCGCACCGAAGCGGCGCTCGTTTGTCTCCTCGTTTATCGAAGAGCAAACCGTTCGGCGGGTCTGTTGAGCCGGGATGGCCGGACAGCAGACGGAGGCATGTCTAATGCCGCCGCCGAGGGCTTGGTTTAACCGCCCGGCCCAGAGGAAGGACACCTCTAAGATAAAAAACCACCTAATCCCAAGTTTCGGGAGCGCGGCGAGGGGATGAATGGCCGTGGGGGGCACGGTCATTAGCGCTCCCACCTGTTGGGGCCAGCCGCCCCCAACAGTATGTAGGCTTGCCCCGGTATGAGGCCACTGCCGGGGAAGGACGTTTTTTATGCTCTCATGATCGTGGGATTTAATATGGAAAAATTCTTACAAATAAAAAATAAAGGAAAAGTTAGTAGTGAAGGTGAAAAAGTACCTCAGGTACTGGTAGAAAGCGTGGGGATATTGTCGGACTCCGACAACGAAAGCCTCATGAGCACGGCGAGCATCAGCTCATCTCGTAAGCTCAAGCGCCCCAGACCAGGCGCTGACTCAGGATCAGACACGACCCTGAGCGAAGTGTCGGTGCCGGCCTCCAAAGCCGGTGCCAAAAAGGACACAAAGAGGGGTAGGCCAGCTACAACCGGCAAATATGTTGGTATTAGCCTGGCCCGGCGGGAGGCAGCGGCTGCCCAGAAGGCGGCAGTAGCCGCCGAAAAGCAGGCGGAAGACGAGCAGCAAATTGCTGCTCTTACGAGAAAAGTAGCAGGAGGTAGGGTCAACCGGCTTTCAGAGTCGTTGTCTGCTGCCTCAGAGGTGATCGTGGAAGCAGAAGAGCTGCCTGCCATAGATCTCAACAGACGAATGATGGACGCCGTAGCGGCCATCCAAAGGGTGGGGAAAGTCTCAAAGGGACTCAGTGGCGTCTGCAAAAAGGCACTTAAAGAGGCTGTAGCCTCAATACAGGAGAGTGCTGAGGCCCTCCTCACCCGTACGACAAACGAAGAGGCGGCATTGTTACGGGCACAGAATGCCAAACTAGCTGCTCAAATGGCGGAGCTCCGCAAGGAGCATGAGGAGTTCAAGGCGGAAATGGCAAATTTCCGTCGTGAGCACCTCAGAAGGGAGGTGGGTTTGCCTCAATTGCAAACACAGACGCTGCCAGAACTACAGCCCACAAAGCAGCAGCCTCCCCAAGAGTCGGAGTTAGCCGGCTTGATGCGCCAGATGGCGAGTTTCAACGCTCGGTTTTCGGTACTAGAAGGCAAGATCTTGCGCCCTCCTCTTGCTTCTGATGAACGCAGAGCTTCAGCGCCGTCCTATGCGGCAAAAGCCACAGCACACCGTGTTCAACATGAGGCGCAGTCGGCTACGTTAACCCCGGGGGTGATACCCCCAAATCGAAAGGGGAAGAAAAAGGCGAAGATTACGGAAAAGTCGAGTAACGGGGCTCCCACCGGAACGTCGCTAATACAAGCGACTCGCCCAATACCGTCGAGCGCCACAACGAATGAGGTGGAATGGACAACGGTTCGACGAGGACGTCGGAAGGAAAACGCCCGCCGCAAGGCTAAGCCAACAGAGTCTGCGGTGAAAAAACAGGCTGTGAGGCTACGTGCCCCTCGTTCGACGGCTGTGGTCATTACACTACAGCCTGGGGCGGAGGAGCGGGGTCTCACATATGCTGAGGTGTTAACACGGGCGAAAGCGAACATCTCGCTAAGTGACCTCGGCATTTCGGGCATCCGGTGCAAAACAACCACAACCGGTGCCCGACTACTGGAAATTTCCGGTGCCACTAGTGGCCCTAAAGCTGATGCCCTTGCTGAAAGACTTAGGGTTTCACTAGGACAGGAAGACGTTCGAGTTTCCAGGCCCACGAAGTGTGCAGACTTACTCATTTCGGGCCTGGACGACTCTGTCACCACAGACGAGGTTATCGGGGCCATCTCAAAGGCCGGAAACTGTCTGCCAGAGCAGATAAAGGCGGGAAGTATTAGAAGAGGAGCCTTTGGCCTAGGGAAAGTTCTGGTAAGCTGCCCCGTATCGGCAGCCAACAGGATTTCAAATGGAAGGAGATTGATTGTGGGTTGGGTCTCAGCACAAGTTTCGCTTCTGGCACCCAAACCTTTTCGGTGTTACCGTTGCCTGGAAGAGGGACACGTGGGGGTACAGTGTACCGCGGGGGTCGACCGCAGTCAGCTTTGTTTCCGCTGCGGCCAACTTGGGCACAAGGCAGCCTCCTGCACAGCCAAGCCTCACTGCGTACTCTGTGCAGCATCCGGCAAACCAGCCGACCATCAGACTGGGGCAAAGGTCTGCGCGAGGCCCAAGTCAAACAAGAGAGGAACATCACGAGTCACTACCACACAGTCGGTTCATCCGCCGGCTAGTAGTAACTCAGATAACTCGCAGATGGAAACGAGTGGTCCCTCACAGCCGGTTCACCCATCGGCTGCGGCACTGGATCCACCGACGCTCGAGGAGGTTACCATGGACACACAATAATGGCCCTAAGTCGTAGATTCCTCCAAGCAAACATCAACCACTGCGCCAGGGCTCAGGATCTATTGCTCCAGAGTATGGCGGAGTGGATGATCAACGTCGCAGTCGTCGCCGAGCCGTATTATGTGCCACCTAGGGATGACTGGGTGTGCGACAGCAACAGTTCGGTGGCGCTCATAGCAAGAATTGCTGTGGACACCCCATCCTTTGAGGTCGTCACCCGGGGGCGGGGCTATGTCACAGCAGTGTGGGGTGAATTATTGATTGCGGGGGTGTACTTTGCCCCCAGCCTTTCCCTCGCCGACCTCGAGGTGATCATGCTAGAGTTGAGCACGGTTATAAGTCGTAGTCGACCGCGGCCCGTTCTCGTTTTGGGGGACTTCAATGCAAAGTCTACTGCCTGGGGTTCCCCGACTACAAATGTGCGGGGAGAGTTAATGGAGGAGTGGGCGGTCGAGCAAGACCTGCTTCTCCTGAACCGGGGTTGCGTACAGACGTGCGTGCGACAATTGGGTGGGTCTATAGTAGACCTCACTTTCGCAAGCCCTGTGCTCGCATGCCGCGTCCAGGGCTGGCACGTGTTGGAGGAGGTGGAGACGCTGTCTGACCATAGATACATCCGTTTCAGTATCTCCACTCATACCTCAAGCGGGCCGGCTCAAGCAGCCCCGGTGGGCACTGGAGAGGGCCCGCGCTGGGCACTTAAACGGCTGGACCGAGAGGCTCTCGTGGAAGCCGCTATTGTGCAGGCCTGGCTAGACCATCCGGACAGGCCTGCAAACATCGAAGAAGAAGCGGAGTGGTTACAGGAGAGCATGTCGCAGATTTGCGACAGTGCTATGCCCCGAGTACATCCGACACCATCCAGGCGCCAGGTATACTGGTGGTCACAGGAGATTGCACAGCTGCGCATCACATGTGTGGAAGTGCGCCGCCAGTATGCCAGGTACCGAAGAAGACGCCGTCGCCCCTTTACAGCGACGGCCGAAGAGGCGGAACTCTACGAGGCCTACAGGGAGGCAAAGAGCGCTCTCCAGCTGGCAATCGGGAAGGCCAAAGCAGAGGCTCAAAGGGAACTACTGGCGACATTAGACCGTGACCCTTGGGGTCGCCCCTACCGTATGGTCAGGGGTAAGTTGCGCAAGTGGGCTCCCCCACTGTCCCAGACTCTGCAGCCACAACTTTTGGAGGATGTGGTTGGCGCTCTATTCCCCCTGAGACCGGAGCATAACCCACCCGCCATGGTTCCGCCTTGGAGCATGCCCAACGCAGAGGTCGACGACGACGACGTGCCCGAAGTGACCCAGGTACAGTTGAGAGTGGCGGTCGCTCGTATCAAAAACACCGCCCCAGGGCCCGATGGCATTCCAGGCCGAGTATGGGCTCTGGCCATAAAGGCTCTCGGGCCCCGACTTGCAGGACTCTTGAGCGCATGTCTGCAGCAGGGTCAATTTCCCCACCAGTGGAAGATCGGAAAGCTGGTCCTGCTCAAGAAGGAGGGACGCCCCGCAGACTCACCATCTGCCTACAGGCCCATTGTGTTGCTGAATGAGGTGGGAAAAATCTTTGAGCGAATCATCGCCGACCGCCTTATTCAGCACATGACCGGAGAGGGGCCGGATCTGGCGGACAACCAGTATGGTTTCCGTAAGGGGCGTTCAACAGTTGACGCGATCATGCGCGTGAGGGTCCTGGCGGAGGAAGCAGTCGCCCGGGGCGAGGTGGTCTTGGCGGTGTCACTCGACATCGCCAACGCGTTCAACACCCTGCCCTGGAATACCATAAAGGAGGCGCTCCATTATCATGGAGTGCCAGTGTACCTCCGTCGCATAATCGGGGCCTATTTGTCGGAAAGAGCTGTCGTGTACCCGGGTCGAGAAGGATGGGGTCGTCGAGAGATGACGTGTGGTGTTCCTCAGGGGTCGGTTCTCGGCCCTCTCCTGTGGAACATTGGTTACGATTGGGTCCTGCGCGGTGCGCTTCTCCACGGCGTCAGCGTGATATGCTACGCTGACGACACGCTAGTAACAGCACGTGGGAAGACGTACCGACAGGCGGCCATTCGGGCCACAGCCAGTGTCGCGCAGGTCGTGGGTAGGATCCGGCGTCTTGGCCTCGAGGTGGCCTTGCACAAGTCTGAGGCCCTCTGCTTCCATGGGCCGAGGAAGAAGCCACCTCCGGGGTCTAGCATCGTAGTAGGAGGGGTCACCATCGCTGTCGAATCGACGATGAAATACCTCGGTCTCGTTCTCGACAGTCGGTGGGACTTCGGGCCGCATTTCCAACGTCTTGCTCCCCGATTGTTGGCCGCAGCTTCTGCGCTCTCACGCCTGCTGCCCAACCTCAGGGGACCCAATACCTCCTGCCGGAGGCTCTATATGGGGGTCGTGCGGGCGATGGCGCTCTACGCCGCGCCAGTGTGGGCGAACACCCTGACGGCCCGCAATCTTGCAGTGCTGCGAAGACCTCAGCGAGCGATGGCCATCAGGGTCATAAGGGGATACCGTACGATCTCCTTTGAAGCGGCATGCCTCCTAGCCGGATCCCCACCATGGGACCTAGACGGGAAAGTCCTCGCGTCACTCTATACATGGCGCGAGGAAGCAGTGCAGCGGGGTGAGTGTCTCGTGCCTCGACAAGTTGAGGCGCGCAGGGCAGAGCTCCGCCAGGTGTTAATGGTGGAATGGGAGCAGCGACTTGCGCGACCCACGGCAGGGCACGCCGTCGTCGCGGCGGTCAGGCCCGTTATGAAGGAGTGGCTGGAGAGAAGCCACGGTGCCCTCAGCTTCCGCCTGACACAGGTTCTTACCGGACATGGGTGTTTCGGAAAGTTCCTGTGTCGCATAGGCCGGGAGCCCACGCCCGAATGCCACCACTGTGGTATCTGCACCGAAGACTCGGCGCTGCACACGTTGTTGGAATGCCCAGCATGGGCAACGCAGCGCCGTGACCTAGTGGCAGTAGTAGATGCTGCGGGAAGTCTTTCGCTGCCGGCTGTCGTGTCCTGCATGGTCGGCAGCGAAGAAGGGTGGAACGCCGTCGCCTCCTTTTGTGAGGATGTGATGGTTTTAAAGGAGGCGGCGGAAAGGGAGAGAGAAACTGCTTCCTCTCTCCCCGCCCGCAGCAGACGTGGTGGGCGTCGCAGGGTGGCTGATCTCCGGCCACCATAGGGCGCGGCCTGCGGGCGATAGACTAGGGGCGTCTGTCGTCCGATCAGTAACAGGCCTCGAGACGGTGGCGTTGTGTTGCGCGCGCCTCTCTTAGTGGAGTTTGCTGTGGCCGCTGGGTGACGGCCACAGAGGCTGACGGGGCCCGCCTTCGAACATCTGGCGGGCCAAATACCTGTCGGGGGTGCGGAAGAATGCTTTGGCGATACCCGTGCCCTCGACAATAGGTAATAGAAGGCAACACTGGGTGGGTTTTTAGCCGGTAAGAGTCCGGCACACCCCCTCCACCGACCCCAGGTGGAGGGAAGTCCATGAGGATTTTCCCCCTGCCAAAAAAAAAGATCATAAGCAAAAGCATACACAACTTAATTCATAGACGATTAAGATAAAAGAGTTCGTCATGTACCACTCATCGCTAAATGCACTTTGAGACAAAACTCTTTTGAAAAGTTTACAATTATATGGGAAAAACACAGTGACGAATAAGTTACTTATCATGACAATATCGTTTGCTCATTTCCCTATGTAAATACTATAAGAACAAGGTATTATGTAATAGATATTTTTCTTCTTTAGAAATCTTGAGAGTCAGTAAGTACTCAAGTATTACTTCATTATAATGTTTCGCCGTGTAAAACTTTGGAGGCTGTTTTTGCTTGCAATTTCGGGGTATCCTTACTGTTGACTGTTTTGTTTTGAAGGCATTACTTATCGATTTAGTACCGTTATTATTTTGCGATATCCAGCCGGTTTGGTGTAGGTAGGTACATACTTAAAGGTTCTGTTATTAAAGTATAAAAATACTATTCAACTTTATATTATTTCGACATGAACGGATAAGAAAACCCTGAACAATTTTCTCAGCATTAATTTTCCATTCCGGTTCTGACTGCTATTAAATCATAAAAAAATCTTCCTTACCAGTGGACAAAGAAGCTACGCTTGCCAAAATGTAAAATAAGTAATTCAATATGACAACAAACTTTGTTCATACAGTATATCAAAATTCAGGGTACATCGCGGAAGGGGGAAACTGCGAATATCCTGACATCCTCGTACCTTCGTATCCTTGCAAGATATCCTGTTGACTAGTTCATACAAAGATATATGTGTTCAGAATGCCTTCAGACTCAGTACTCATCGGTTTGTCTAGCAGCTAGTTTGTCTCGACCGAAACCAAGATTATTCTGTTGAAAATGAACACGCGTGCCAACATTACTAGTGAGTAGATACGCAGTTATACAAGTGATATTTACAAACACGTTATCTGCGATTAACGATTATAGATAACTTGATTGAGAAATACTAATTCTCTCATTTAAATTCGTTTTTTTTTTCTATTTTACCGTACCCGTGCGCTACTTTAACCTCGTACGCTCCCATTTTAAATTTATATTTTCATGTCAAGTACTACTAAAACTATACAACCTTGTGAATCAAAGTTCACTCACTCCAAATTGTAATATTTTTTCAAAGCCATAGAAGAGGTTCGCGAACCTTGTGGAATAAAAAATACGATGGTGTGCCAATGCGGTTGTGATTTCAATGGATAAGTAATACATAAACGATTGGGTGGTACGATTATTATTTTGTTCCTTCGATTCGCTTTACGGATTCGAACCCTTGCTAATTCAAAGGGATGTAATTGTTATCTTCACATTCAAATTACCTTCTTTATCACAATATGTATAAGCTTGTATGAATTCCATTTACCTACTTAAATTACGACAAAAACATTAAAACTATTATAACAGTTTATGGTCTGTGTAACTAGTTTAATTTATAAGATAATAGGTAAAAAAACTAATTTCCGTATTTTAAGTTTTAATCATAATGACCATTGTAGGTACCATTCCGGTGTACAGAGGCTGGAATTTATTTCAAGGACTTCATTAATATGTTCAGATTTTCGTGTATTGTAATTCTAATTATATGGCACATCAACGTGATCGGAAAACTAAGAGATTTCAAAATGTACGCATATTACCGACCTCTAGTTATGTGAGTTAGTGCACCCAGCATTAGAATGCAGGAGGCGGCAAATGCCTTTATTAAGAGTTAACATCGTGATGTTTTGTTGAAGATAATGAAGTAGTTAAGAAGCGATGCGGAGATAAGCATGCATGAATATTAAGTATCATGTGTTTGTAAAGTAATAGCGAGTACATTGATATAAGTATATCACAAAGGTGCGGCTCGCCGTGTGTGCACCGGAGTGGTTGTGAAATGGGGCGCATCCACAAGGCTAGAGCTTGCGTCACCTCATCCACATTATTCACAATACATTTCGAAACTCAGTCTCAAATTTATTGACTTGAAGCCCATAAATATTTATTCGCATTTTTTGTCCCTAAAATTGTTTCTTATCTTCAGGCGTACACGTTTCATACTGTAAAATATTTGGAAGCTAGTAAACATGCCAACTGCATAATAAGACAGAGTTTATCAACTATCAGTATTCGGCAAGTCAGGTGTCGATGTAAAACTGGTTGTGAGATACATATTACAGCATTGACTTTGCTCCTCTATGAATTAAATGGGAAGCGAAATCGATTACCGGTAGGTACCTGAGTACATAAAAAAAGTTATAATGAATTTTACTCGTAGCCAACACTGCATTGAACAGTACTATAATTGAGGTAAAATGTACATTTGGAAATAAATCATAATTACCCGTGTTTTTAGGTTCAGTATGAGTAAGCCCTTAGTGCGTCAACCTTTTTCAGGACGAGAGCCATAATGACGTTCATGGGCTGATAATAAAAGGAAAATAGTGAGAAATAAGGGCACCTGTAATGTAATAAATGCAAGTTTGTTGCTGTTGTCTAACATACCATGACAAAGCATTCCTTGACTTGAATTAAAACAAAACGAAAATCAAAATGTGTAATAATATTCCTTGAAATGAAAATATTAATGCACAATTTACCGTTCATGTCAAAATTATTTCCTGCAAATACATACTTACAAACAATAATTTTCTTGTATTTGCGAGTACCTATGAAATTATCGCCATATTGTTTTATTCCACTGACGCAGAACTATTTGAATTATGGCATTGTACAAATACGAGTAACTTTATTATCCCTACTGTAAAATGTATGTGTTTTTTTAGTTTCAGTACGGAGATGATGTTTATTCGTTGGAGCACGTACTCTTGGCATGTCCTTCGAGTAAACCCGTTACGTAATGGGGTAACAGACGGCCAAGCATTACAACACATCAAATTAATAATACATGTCTTCTGTACGAATAAACAATGGTAGGCTGCTTATACAATTTGAAGTAGAATTTAATAGGTATTATTGGTTGATATTTTTCAAGAAAGTTTATTTTTTTTAAGAATAATGACCGATAGTCATTTCAAAAGTTTCATATTCATAATCAGTATAATTAAGATTAAAATGGAGGAAAACAAAATAAATTATGAATGCAGTAGATTCATAATCGCGAGCATTGTACTCATTCATAGCGCTAAATACTTGCCTAAAACTGTAACAATAATAAAAACAACCGGGGCAAAGTCTGCAGACATTTGCCAGTTAGCAAGCACAATAACATCGGTAGCTAAACAAACAGATGTTATCACACATAAGTATTATACCAGCCTGTATGATCACTGCATACCAGTGCCTACTACGCCGTCTACGCTTAGAAAAAAAAAACAATTAACAAATGTACTCGTTTTTTGTCCAAGGAGATCTTGCTACGTTGAGCTAAATGACATAATACGTTGAAAAATTAAGTATTTTGTTAGTAAATAGAAAGGAAAATATGTAGTGTATGTTGTATTATTTATTTTACTTAATGGCAGATAGCGTAATTGTGATGCGTGCTACTGTTATTCTAATGAGAATCTGTCCGTGGTAATTATAAAACAGCAATACAGACTCTTTAGAATAAGATGTTGCAAAATACATGGTTTCTTTTAGGTACGTCTTATTGCACGTTGCTGAATCCTGGCACCAAATACGTACCTACCTACATACGTAGTTTTTATTTTACACCAAAATAAATTAACTGTCTGCCCTTATCCCTTAATAAAAAGACTTATAATTTTGACGTCATATAATAATCATGTTTTTGTCCAATAGGGTCAACTAACATTAATCATTTGTTAATATCGAAAATTGTAGACCCTTCGCGAATGACGGGTTTTGCAGAATTAGTTTAGATTAGGTACTGTTCTCATTTACATAAAATAATAATTTATTACGTAAGAAATGTTTATTTAACATTATCCCATTTTAAAACATTCACACAACATCCGATAATGTGGACAGATAAATTCAACAATATCGTTAGCGATTTTTACAAAATGTAGCATTTTCCCTCAAAAACAACAATACACAAAGTTCGATGATTGATTAACGTTGACCACATAATTACTACGCTAGGGGATTTACTCATAATGTTCATAAAATAACTTTGTTGTACGAAATGTTGTAATGACTATTTAGACATTTACTAGACTAGAGGAAACATTTGTGTCTCAGAGTGCCGCACACTGGTTGAATCTCGGCTTAGCAACCGCTCAAAATATTAATGAATAGAATATATAATACAATTAGCAAGTGTGAGGCTTAATTATTTCATAAAAAATATTAAAAATAAAACATGTTTCTCATTCATTAAATTTATTATCTACGAATGGGTGCTAATGTATTTAATGTGTAATTTGTTTCGTACATATTTCACTAAAGGACATACAAATCAGAAATATCACTTGAAACGAATTATCTAACCAGTTAATCAACTGCATAAAATAAGATAAAGCACCCAATATAAATGTAAATGCATGAAATTACATGATTTTGTAACAGCTTGAAATATTTCAAAGCCAAAATATTTAATAACTGCGCTAACAAGTATCATTAGAGACCTATTTTTAGTCTAGTTTAGTTAGTAACAAATTGTAACCTTTTAATAATTTGTTTATGAATGCCTGAAGCTATAATCTAAATAAAGTTGCAGGTGGTAGTAATATTAATTTGTATTCATGTTTATTTTATGTAAAATTGCATAAAATAATCGAGTGTTACACGTTTACGGCATTGCAGTTAACGCTTCAGGTTAAAGGTGCCAACTAGGAAGTGTGCAGGCGCGCCATCAGTTCCGGTATTATCCACAACGATGTAAAAGGTACTCGGCTAACATGTCAACTGCTTTGTAATTCATTACAAACCAAACATTAAATAAACATAGAAATAGCTCCCGCTCATAATAACCCAGTAAATAGAAACTAGCAAATAAACTTGATACTTTATTGCGAAAAAACTACTTGCATAAATTATGTTAATGGGTGGCGAATGACGATATCTGAGCTATTTTAATCGAAATGGATTCAAACATTTTAGAGATAAGTAGCGAATACTTGTGCCGCGAATGTATTTTAAATGGCTAAACTTAAATTAATGTAGTCTTCATAGAGTTAATCTAGTTTTTACTGACGTACTTCGTCGTGATGCGGAGTAAAAACTTGATATTATTCTATCTTTTGTTCTCAAATGAGATGCAAAGTATAAAAGGTGGTTGCCTTGTATGGAACTACGTCAGTACCAAAAAACAGGTGCAGGTATCATCAGACGTCACGTGGCGTTTGTAAGTTGAAAATATAAAGAAATAAAACGGTTATTTTTAACTAAAATGTAAAATTTTAGTCTAGGTATGTAATCTAAGTTTTTAATCCAGCTGCATCTAGTCAAACAGGTTCTGCAGCCTTCTAAAAATTGTTGCTTAAAAATGATTTTCTATGACTAGGTACATATAAAGATCCTAAAAGTAAAGCAAGTTGAAATATGTAAATAATAATGAAGGCATTAAACATCACAACGACATCGGCATAGCGCCTCCTACGCTTTGCGTATCAGTTGAATTATCTAAAGTTTCATAACAAAATTAGATAATGAGTTCACGTATTTTCCTTTAATATTAAACAATATTTTTTTTAAACAACGTGAGTGATACGCTATCTGACGACAAAGCATTTTTTTATGATGTCGTACGATGCTGACGTCACGGGCACAATAACCTCACCACGAAATATGATAATCTCGCCCTCATGGGGCAGGCCTTAGTCACCAGGAGCCAGATGAGCTTGCAACTTATGTGAATAATTAAGTGAATTTATTTTAATTCTATTTGCTTATGGATAGGATATCATTCGCAAGACCGTTCACCTCTATTTTTAAGCATAGCACAGTAGGAATATTAGACATCCTGTGTTTGTCTTCAGCTTTACTCGTTTACATGAGATTAGGAAGATTAGAACACTGCCCATGTGTTTTTTAGTCTGTGTGGTCAGCTTATGTGTTTGTTTTTAGCTTTGAAAACATAAAGAGAAAAACTGTTTGATTACACAGCATTAAAAGATCTGCAAAAATACTTACCTATTTGACCTATAAATACTTATGTCGTTCTGTTTAATCAAAAGTTTTGCAGGATATTATTAGCTTCGGTCTTTGTTTCATTCAATTTTCTAGTCTGTTTTCAAATATGATTTGCAAATGAAGAAGTTATTTGACCCATAAATAATGCTGATCTAGAAATGACATGCCAAAATTTGAGATGAACCTCAGAAGCAGCTGGTCTTCACAAACAGGAACTCAAGGGGCATTCGGTATTAAACATTCACACAGTCAATAAACCTTTTTGTTCTCCCCCGTAAATGACCCATAAATATTATTTATAAAAGCGTCGGCACAAGATTTTGACCCGTACTTTAATCGGTTGCGTGTGCGTCAATGCTCGTCACATCCCAGACCGTCGGCCGTTTGCTGCTCAGACGGCTTATTCAACAATGACATTAATACGTATCACATCAGGGGTTATCTTGTGTTTAAATATACGCACAAGTAGCATTGCAGTACTATTTTTATAGGATAATGAATGTATTATCTCGCAACATTAAATAATGGCCTGACTTTATTGCTGATATTTATTTATTTTGTTTCTTGCCATTCAGTTTAACATGTGTCATGATGAAACATAATATTGAATTTCAGTAGAGAAGGACCATTAATTGTGGGTGTCTTATGTAATCGTTGTATCTGTTTTGCTGTCTGATGTATGAACAAATTGTACAATGCAGAATACATTAATAAATAATTCAAATGTCTAACGTAAACTGTTTGACCTGTGTCAGCCAGTCAATCACCTTTTCCTTTATATCCATATGTTAAATCCAGGTTATATCTTTGGATTGACCTTTTGAGGACACTAAGATCATTTTTCCTTCATCATTGTTAACTGAACTGGCTGAATAATACAGATCATTATGATATTTGAACTAATGAACGATATTGTCTGTGCCTTAAAGTAATGGGATCAGCTAAGGGTACGTTTGTAAGTGTTAGGTGGATAATTTGATCTCCATGAGATGTAAATCTCATGAGATCCATAAGATGTAAACCTGATCAGGTTTTGGCTTGAGAACATAGTAAGAGAGTAGAGAAAGTAATGGTTTGCATTTCGTATCCCTTAACCGGAGTAGTTTAATCCAAAAGTTTAACCAGCCTAAAAAAAGACGACATAGAGATAGTACGGAAAGTTTTAAAATTATTAATTTTAATATTTTCACGGATTTTCTTCAGTAAGTTCAAAAATAAATATGTGAAAAACGCGTTTAGTAGAACAGTTTATATTACCTAAATACATTGTTAGTTACTCCCGCGAATAGTAACAATACCGGCCACGTTCAGAATAGACGTAATTAGAATTATGACTAAAACCTTAAAAAAGACGACATCTGTTACTCTAATTGTCTGCCGTTATGAGTAAGTGCTCGTTTTTATCCAAAAACAATTAAATATTATAGACAAATCCTTGTTGTATAAATTGTAGAGACAGTCAAACTATGTACCTATTTGAGTTAGCTCAATGTTACAGATTTTTCAAAAGACGTCAAACCACTTGGTTTCTAGCCTCAGCTCATTTCTAGAGCAGGGTAGGTAAATAAATCGCAATTGTTTGTGTTGTCTTAGAATGCCAATTTTATAGGTAGGTACTGTAGCGCGTAGCGCACATTTATACAATGAGCTAACCTCAAACTAAGTATTTCTTTTAATTTTACCTGTATTACTTAACAAGTTAACGACATACAATCAGTCCGAGTACAGACAAATGTTAACTTTTGTGACGAATTTTTCTATTTTAAGAAACAAATAGACCAGCATAAATTACATAGTAATTATTTCATTCTAGCTGTCACGCGAGTAAATTAGGTGTAAGAACATCAATGTGATATTTTTGGCATGCCAGAACTGTTTCAGTCAAAAAGTTTTTTTTGTGATACATCTACTAATAGGATTATGCTTGACCATACATCAAAACATGTTATCTATATTTTTCTAATAATAACCATTCGGGTCTATAACATGTAGTAAAAAATATAATAAAAAAGTAGTTCCGTTCCAAGACACATTGACTGCTAAAGTTTATAGCTACAAACAAGTTTGGAAGGGTTCTAAAGATATCGCAATACCTATTTCGAGCACAGGAGGTACTTTACAATAAAAATAAAAGCGAGTTTAGTCTGCGATAAAAAGAAATCCAATAAATGGATTACGATGCCATAAATATGCCGTCTAACTAAATGAAGGCAAATTAGTGTTCTAATATAATGAAGAAGAAGAATTTGCTAGAATATTTTAACCTTAAACCTTAAAAATATTTTGTATTTATTTATCATCAAACTTTAATTTTAACTTTATGTGCACTTCAGAACAGGATTCGTTTTATTATGGGACCGGTATTGTAAATCGAAAGCTTTAACTGTCCACATTTTTTGATTCCTCGTGAAACTCGTTACAGTTATTTTTTACTGCAGCAATTTTATAATTTTCCGTTGGTTACTGCTAACAAAACTCAGGTCGTGCAGAGACCATCTAGAATGCTCTACGTTTGCATTAGTCAAACATCTACAACGACGACAAACATCATTTCTCGAGGAATTTATTGTGCTAAGTAAATCCTTGGCTATACTTCCATTGATAAAACAAACGTTGTATAACACTTTCTCTAAGTGAACAATAAGATAAGACGATGTGAAAATTAATTCTGGCAACTTTGCTGGTACTCAAGCTGCTCTTTTATAGGGGTATAAAAGGCAACAGAACCGTTGTTCAATCGAGTTCGTCACTTGTGTACGGAAGTGTCTAATCAGCAGAATGCAGACTGTCGGTGTTGTTGGTGCGGGGCGCAAGCGGCCCGCTGCGGCACGCGGGCGGCAGGAAGTTGCCGGACGCGGAAAGGCGACGTGACGTGCCCGCCAGCTATCAACATTCGTACACTATGGTGTGCGGTCAGCATATCTTGCCACAACTCGAATTTGGAACCTCAATTTCAAATGTTCGAATTCATGCCCGACACATACCTACTGTTCATGGTCACTCTTGTTTGTTATGCTATACCGCCACATCGGGCGATGCCTCCGTCAGAGGCCTGTCCGAGCCCACTCTATCGATCTGTCATTTACTGACAGTTGACAAAAGCTTATCTACTATGACGACAATCCGTTCCAAACGTGGTCACGAAATCGAACCATTTAAAAACCGTGCGCTACTTTTTAAGTAGCTTTGACGTAGGTAAGTAGAGTCCAAACCGGTAGTTTCGAAATTAAAAGTGTCCATTTTCGGTAGTTATTTTATGCAGTACTCAGCATGTAGGTGTTGGACATCTCTACACGTGTATCTCATCAAAAGGCCGGACAACTTTTATCAAGACATTTAAGTAGCATTTCAGAGATGCATCTTAAAGTCTGCAAATTCGGATATGAAATCTAATAACTTTTGCATTTTATACTAATTAACCTAGTTTTAATAGTATTTAAATTAAACTTTGTATGTAAATGTATTTCTGATATCGAACGACAGTAGTAGTTACATTAGGTATTATAATTTTTTGTATCGTAAAGCTGATTGGATGATGGAACCTGCAGGAAGGAGGTTCAACATTGACGGTCACTATACTCCTTCAAATTAAACTTCACTAGAATTACAGATTATTCTAAAAATAAAACCAGACAGAGACATATGACAACTTTAAGCTAAACTATTGTAATTTTTTTACATATTTTTGTGCATTTTGTGAAAAACATATCGGTTTCCAATCATAGGGTCTGAATCCTTCTAGTCGGGTTAGGATGTGTAGTCTGTGTATAAACAAACCCTTTATAAGTATGGTACGTAAGTATGCATGTGTACTTACTGAACGTATGCCTCTTAAACCTAGTCACTTTTAAAGTGGCACGGATAGGTCTGAAGAATTAGGACTCTCAAATATTTAAAACAGAACCATATAATATTCATGTTGGTATCAATAAAGAACAGACAGATTAATCAATTGATTTATAATTTATTCGTATCCAGAGGTAAACAATGTTGAATTGAGTTTCTACTTCAATAATAGAGATTGATGTTCTTCATTACATAATATTATGGTCCAATTAAATTAATTAATAATAATTATGAGCAAGGTCATGCACGTAATATTATGTGCACGTGCTACTGTAATTATAAAGACGTGTTTGAAGTGCAATTGCATAATAGAGCATAATTACTGAATACTAATATTAATACCTACCACGATAGTTTTTAAACACGTGGTATTTAGATACAGAGCTTGATAAGAGGTCAAAGAACTGGTTTGGAGTAGCAACGGAATAGAAAGACTAGCTCAAAGAAGTTGCCGACAGTAGGAAATGCGACATATCCGTGGAATCGAATATCAAAATATTATTCAAATTGATTCTAAAGATTAGTCGTTTTTGACTTCATTATAAGCAAACGTAGAACTTCGAAATAACTCAAACAGAGAAGCACACGAAGCACATGACAGTCTTGAAAGAGGTTAATGATTTATACATATTGAGTTCTGTTATTGAAACCAAATAATTGAATACAATAGGTACCTGGTGCAATCTCGAACATCATGCACTAAGTAAACTAAAATGCAAATGTTTGAATGACGTAAATATTCAATCGTTGGCTTGGAATTAATTCATTAGAGGCAGTGGGCGGCGTCGGCGCACAACCTTGAAACTGATAAAACCCTCTGCCGAGTGGCCGGCCGAGATTACCTCACTCGTTAAACGACTCGCTAAACGATACAACAGATCATTTGTCCCACGATCAAACTACGCGATAAGCTTAAAAGCTCCGCCTCCAATCGTCAACTGCTTTATGCGAATAATCACAATATCGAAATTAACATACAAATCTACAAAGAATCAATAGTGTGTTAGCTCATTTATAAATCTTCATATAAACAGTTTGCTTCGACTTTAGAATAATTTGAGTTATGCGGCCACGTTAACTAGTTTTCGTTACTATATTAATAGCAGTGGCCAGTCAGGTCGAACCCGCCTATTTTGAGAAGTGAACGGTCCTTTGATGAGGAAAGAGGCACGTAGAGTAGAATGTTGTAGTTGAAAGAAACGCAAAACAAAATCGTGAACTTGACGGACGTGAATCAAGTCCTTCAGCTTATTTAAGCAGTTACCTACCACTGCTAACTAAAGGATACATTATTACGGTTTATACTGAATATTGAACATTGACTCATGCAAGTTACGGACGTCAGCAAAACTATTCATCAACGCATTAAAATTTTCCTTATAAAGTGATCAAAATGTAAAAACCAGACTGAAATATTCTAATAGTTCCTGTAAGTCAAGGTGATCCATATTAACGCATCAAAAACGGGAAACCATGATTCCCCGATTCTCAGATTTTTTTTTAACTTGGTACAGACAACGTACACAAGTATAATGTTTCATGTGAGTGACGTACTATAAAAAAAAAAAACAATCAAAGCACACAAAAGATTATGCTTACTTAACGGCATTACATAAAACTTGCTTGTGTAGGTACTCAAATTCAATTACTATGTGTCAAAAAACGACACAAAAAAAGCCCTGTTTATGCGTAGCTGACAGGTCAAACACAAGAATGTGTAAGACCATGCATAACATTAACTTAAGTAAATAGTTGACAAAACATTTCTGTCGAACAATAATATCGATGTAGTGACGACAATGCTTACTTTGTCTTTGGATGATAGGCGTCTTAGGTCAAGGAGCTTTTGATACTGGCGGAGAGCCCGCATGTAGAGCCGGACCGGGAACTCTGCCGGCAGGGTTACGGACTCGGCCGCCGTCCGGGACGCCACCCCTGCCCCGCTCATCGCAATCCAACACGAGCAACACACAACACTTGTTCTTTATTCATAAGCACCAAACGGCGTCATAGACACGAGCGCCAGTCGCGCGTCCGAAGTGAACGTTGGTTCCATGCAACACTGACGTATCGCGCGCCCCGCGCATGCGTACCCAGCAAGCTACGTTTGCAAAAAAGAAACTACAAGTTTATCCACGCTCGAGTGACTTTCCCTGTTCCATCCGGCGGCTGCTGCCCACGAACATGACCTGCTTTTACTGCGACCACGGTATTTGATGACCAGTACTTGATAAAAATGACAGATGCTCTCCGTTGTACACTATTCGAGAGCTTTCCATGAAGTTTTCTCGTGACATTTTTGCATTAGGTAGGTATCATTATTTTTTTTAGGAGTTTGACATTTTGAATATTTAAAAAATGTAACTGGTATTGCAAAATCAACTGATTGATAATTATTATTCTAAAAAGACTATGTTATCTGTGCAAGTAAGATAGGGTTTTGTTTGAATTATTCGCTTTTGGTATATCAAGGCATATGCCTAAGTTGATAAATATAAATTATTAGGAATCAAAATTTGTTTATCTCGTTTCTTGGAATCTTTATATTAAAAACCATTTTTAATAGGAGTACCTACTTACTTGTTTCTTATAATAACTGATGAGGTAAGTCCCTCCTTAGTTTGTCTCTTTACTGCTTTGGTGCTTAAATAATATTTACCCTAATTGTGAGTGCTTCAATTATCTCACACCTCATAAACCACTGATGAGGTACATCATTTAAATGACCTTTATGGTAATATCCCTGTATTATTTGTTGTCATCGACCTATACCAAGCGAACCTGTCAAACTTTGAGCTTTTCGACTGCCTGAATCACATAATCAATTCATTAAAAAATCTTATATATTTGGGTATTTAATTAATTTGTACCTATGTTTAAGTGTACGAAAATAAACTGTTGTTTTTTCAGAGTCATTTTATATTTTTTATAGGTAGTTACTTATCAATCTGCCAGATGTTCTAAAATTGGCAAAGGTATTTTCATAAGAGAAATAAGGAATCGTCATCATAAAACAAATTGGTATGTTAAAACCTAATTAATTAATTGATTAGGAAACAGTGGTTTCCAATGAAGACCTAATCTCGATAAAGATTTATCCGAAAAAACAAGCAATAACATGATATAGTCTAGAACTGTACAGTAAAACGTACAGCTTTCCAAAGTTCGCTGTTACGAACTACGCAAGTATGGAAGTAGATATAATTCATACGTCTTATCACGCTGTGTAAATACCCGACAACGATTCGCCAATATATACTACTGTTATCAATGAAAACATACGATAAACATGTTTAAATGTGTCGCCACGATGATATATAAACAACGGATCATCCGAAATGAGTTGACGTCGAGGACAAATGTTGCAAATTGTTACGTTATGAAAAACTGTAAAATAAGTTGTACATGAAATATATCTACATAATATGTATTTATTTAATGTTAACATAGCGTTTTGTACTCCTTGTCTGTAAGTGTATCATTTCGTGCATTTAACTGAATTTAACTCAATCATACTGTTTTCGCAAAATTAGAACAAAGTTATTCACAACGCATAGATATACTATTAATATATGGGATGATATTTTCCTTCATTCTTGAAATAAACTGTCTATTTAACTCTCAATAACAATAGGACGAGATAGAAAAATAAACATAAATGTTTTTTTTAATGATTTTAAATACGTGTTGTTTACAAAAAGGCTGGTCAGAGCTGTCAATGTTCAGTAATAGGGATGGTGTCACGCCATAGCACCGGATAATTGAATTGATTATGCATTGTAATAGGACGGAACTATGACGATACGCGTATAAGTACCTACGCTCATTTATATTAACTAGTATACCTTGGGACTGTGGGAACAATCATTCTTTTTATGTCGACTACGTAGCGTTGAGTCGTATCGTTCGACATCAATAGATTGAATAAAAAACCGGCCAAGTGCGAGTCGGACTCGCGCACCGAGGGTTCCGTACAAATCCTGTATAGATAAAAAGTGAGTCTCGCGCCAACCGCAACTTTCCACATAGATAGATTTGACTGCCATTGTGGGATCGATAGCAAAGATCAGATATAGTTATGGGAACTCCTTTACAATTTATAACGTAACCTTGTGTTGGAGCTTATTTTATTTTAGGTGATGAGAATTTAGTACTAATGGGATCTTTTAATTTTGAGGGATTAATCACCTAACGAGCCCCAGTTTCAGGTTTTTTTCGAAACTGCCTGACGACTTGTAACTGTCGAATTGTAACAACGACTGCAAGAGAGTAGGGTTCGGGGCTGCTGGCTTTACGTTTCTAGAGCCTTGACAAAAGTGTAATTCTGTCCCTTTCTTTGTTTTATAAAGTCGGCTTTATTTTATTTTGTAGCATTTTAAAAAACAAATCCAACTTCAAACATATAAAAAAGCAACAAGAAAACAAAAGCAAGAAAGAAATTAAAAAAAGATGATAGGTGCATCGGTCTAGAAGTCGGTGTCTAGAGAATGCATCTATATTTATTTAACCACCGAGATCTAGACCGATGTTGTTGTTTTTAGAAGTTGTTTTTTTTTATGTAAAAAGTTTTTATTTTTAACTTTCGTGAAAAGTTCTTGTCAATAAGAATAATATAAGCCCAAACACGACGTTACTAAATCATACCGTTGAGGAGTTCTCTGGACTTTCTCACGTCTCCATTATCAGGTAAGCTCTAAACCTTCACTGTTTGATAGTATCACCAGACATACATCTGAGAATCAAGTTTTAATCCTATGCATGCCTACAATTTCTGATAGTTGCCCTCGATTTCTCAGGATTTCCATCATCAGATCCTGACCTGATGACAATGGAAATAAACGGCGAGTATACTCTTTTACTACAAAGAAATGATTTCTCAAATCCGTCAAACTTGGTCGTTTAAATTCCCCATTGAAATGAGGAAAATATTTTATTTGATTTGATAATATTTTAATATTTTATGTAACTTCAAATTTATCATTTTCGCAATTTTTCCTTTATCTGTACTATATAACGTTGCTTCTTGCCGAATTTCAAGATTCTGAGTTCACGGGAAGTACCTTGTAGGTTTTGATTCCCTAGCGTGTGACGGAAATTCGTCTAAGGTGTCGGTATAACTGTTGTATCTTTTGATCGCGTTAACTTAGAAGTTTGATTTTTTCACTGCCTAAAGGGACAATAGACCTAGGTATTTGGTATAAATTTCAATTTAATACCTTTATTCGTTCGTGAGAAATAAGGTAGTAAGTTTCATTTTATTAAAATATTTTTTTTACATTATACAGGGTGTTTGGCGCATGGACCGACACAATTTTTTGGGGGATTCGTGAGGCCATGTACTAGTTTTCACTCATAGACCCAATGTCCTATATGTCACTGTATTCGAGATACGATTTTTTTTGTTTGTTTTTAAAAATTACCGGAACTATCACCTTTAAAACGCTATAACTTTTCAGTCTGTTGTCGAATTTACACCAAATCACTTTCATTGCGTTCTCTGATGTATTATTATTCCAAATAAAACATAAATTCATAGCACTAGATGGAAAAAATACTTGTTGAGCTTCCAAAGTCTTAAAATGAAAAACGTATGAAAAATGTCAAATTCAAAATTAATTATAAAAAAGTAAAAGCTTTTATGAACTTCATTTAATAAAAAAATGCCTACTTAATACCCTTTCCAACGATATGCCACATGGGTGTGAAATCATTAATAATGTCGTCACAAACCTAAAGGTACACATTAACCAGTGCCAGGGTAATGAAAACACAAAAATGTTTTAAAATGTTTTAATTAAATTTAAGTTATAAATTATGTTCAAAATGACTGCCTCTGTTGCGAATGCATGCACGGCATCTTTTCTAATTTCTACAGTCGTCGTCCTCAGTCGCATTTCTGCTTTCATAATTTCAAAGGCGCAATTTATTCTTTCGATTAAAATTTCTCTTGTGGGTACTTCAGTCGCATACACAATTTCTTTGCACGGCCCCAGACATAAAAATCCAAGGGCGTCAGGTCTGGTGAACGTGCAGGCCAAGGAATTGGGCCGCCTCTTCCGATCCATGAATTTGGAAAACAGTTGTCCAAATGTTCTCGCACGTCTCGCTGGTAATGTGCTGGACAGCCATCATTTTGGAAAATAATTGGTTCTCCATCTAATACTGGTAATACCAATTCAGGTAAATCTTCGAGTAAAAAATTCAAATAATTTTCTCCGGTCAGGCGCTCTGGTAAGAAATGTGGACCGATCAGGTGTCTTCCAATAACCCCGCCCAAACGTTTACACTAAACTTAGTTTGAAAGGAACTTTGTCTTTTCTTGCGGGGATTTTGTCTTTTTTGCGCCCAATGGTGAAGGTTGTGGAGATTCACAATTCCCTCGTGATTAAAATTGGATTCATCAGTCCACAAAATTCTTTTTAAAAAATTTGTATCATCTACGTCCGTATGCATCATAAATCGGCAAAAATCGAGCCGTCTCCTGTGATCATCATCTATGAGACCTAGAACAATCCATTAAAGACTGGTAAAAATTCACTTTTTGAATGGCAAAACTAACATAAATTTAAAAGATAAAATTAGAAAAATAAAAGTTACTAGGTATTTATTTGAAAAACGAACCAGTAAAGCTACAAGGATATTTGTAAACGTTTAAAATAAGTGTATGGTTAAAACCATTTTAAAATACAAGTTTTTTGGGTGCAAAATTTCAGCACAATAAGGTCGAAGATAACTGGTTCAAAATTTAGTTTTACGATTTCGCCTGATAAAATAAATAAAGTACTTAACGTACCTTGAACAGAAGTGTAGTGATACGCATGCTTTCCATTTTCCCGAAGAACTGACCAAACTTTCCAAACCGACAAGTGAAGTCTTTCAGCTACAACTCGAATACTTGTCGTTGGATCCTCATCAAAAGCTTGCAAAATGCTTTCATCAATTACAACATTATGTTGCCTCACATTAACGCGAGGCTCTTGGAAATTTATGTTTCCAGTCTCCCTCAGACGTCGATAGGTTGTAGCAAACGTCTCGTGGTGTGGTATACGCCGGTTAGGATAACGCTGCTGGTAAATTCTACGCGCTTCACGAGCGTTACAATTAGCGCTGCCATATGCCAACAACATGTCAGCATACTCTTCGTTGCTGAAGTTAGGCATTGTAACAAGCACGGTGAATACACCAACAGTTTAACAGAAAAGTTCAACAAACAAAACTTAACAAAAACAAACTTTAACAAAAAACAACGAAATAGGAAAACGTGAAATACACGGACACTTCCGATAGCAGAGATAGTCAAATCTCGACTAAACAAGGATCACATAACAAACTCCAACCCAATGATAGACAAAGACAAGAGATATTTTTCATGCGTAAGAAAGAGACAGGCAGTTTACCTGCCAATTACCTGCTTACCATTGTTCTATCAAACGGGTTCGTTGTTAGAGACGTTAGAGTGCGTGTTCGTTCCTGCTCTGATTTTGACGACATTATTAATGATTTCACACCCATGTGGCATATCGTTGGAAAGGGTATTAAGTAGGCAATTTTTTTTTATTAAACGAAGTTCATAAAAGCTTTTACTTTTTTTTATAATTAATTTTGAATTTGACATTTTTCATACGTTTTTTCATTTTTAAGAGTTTGGAAGCTCAACAAGTATTTTTTTTCCATCTAGTGCTATGAATTTATGTTTTATTTGGAATAATAATACATCAGAGAACGCAATGAAAGTGATTTGGTGTAAATTCGACAACAGACTGAAAAGTTATAGCGTTTTAAAGGTGATAGTTCCGGTAATTTTTAAAAACAAACAAAAAAAATCGTATCTCGAATACAGTGACATATAGGACATTGGGTCTATGAGTGAAAACTAGTACATGGCCTCACGAATCCCCCAAAAATTTTTGTCGGTCCATGCGCCAAACACCCTGTATAACTAAAAAAATGAGATTTTCGTAATTTTTCCTATATTTGCATTATATGACAATGCTTCATGCCAAATTTCAAGACTCTGAGTTTACGGGAAGTATCCCGTAGGTTTTGATTCCTTTGCGAGTGTCGAAAATTTGTTGAAAATATCGACATAATCGGCTGTATCTTTTGATTGGCTTGGCTTAGAAGTTTGATATTTTCACAGCTTAAAGGGACAATAAACCTGAGTACTTCATGTGAATTTCAGCTTGATACGTCCACGCGTTCTTGAGATAAAGGGTCTTGACAGACAGACAGACAGACAGACAGACAGACGGACAACAAAGTGATCCTATAAGGGTTCCGTTTTTTCCTTTTGAGGTACGGAACCCTAAAAATATGAATGATCCCACTTTACTTATCAAAACTTGACATTTGTAAAGGTTAAGTTACTATTATGGAATGACCATGAATAGCAGTGATGCAACTTCGACTATTATAAATACAAACAGAGATTTTGTCATTCAAGTAATTTTACAGATTTCAAGAATAATTTTCCTTTTGGAAAAATTATCAAACGTTGAATAGTAAAAAATGTCACAATTAATCGATCATAGTTGTAAGGTTAATACAAGACAGAGCCTAGAAAAATAATTTGTTTTTTCGAAACTACATATTATATCAAAATTATTTGAGTGAATCGATGAATGAATGGGGTAAGTGTAGATAGATATTAATAGTCATAAAAGACGTAAGGAGATCAATTAAGTTTATGAATAATAATAAAACAAACCTATATTTAAACAATTTATATCCCATATCTGTAATGTTGTCAGACATACCCATTTTTCATTGGTTAGGTACCTATATTGCACAGTGTTCCCATAGTAATTAGGTTGAAACACATGTATCTTTGCCTGAGTAAACGGTACTCGTAAGTAGTATTTTTATGATGTCTTTGTGTAATTTTATAGAGTATTTTACCAAGAATAATAGCTTAATCACATTTTCAAACTGAAAAGCTTCAGGGAAAAATCGTTGAGATTACTTGACAAAGTTTTCTTCCGTAAGCTTTTAGCTTCTGTGTTTACAATTTCAACTTACAGCAAGCAAGCCAAAGACAACGGTAGTTTACGAGTGCAACTGTACATTGTGTATCAACACGTGATTCATAA
This sequence comes from Helicoverpa armigera, assembly GCF_030705265.1. Classification (NCBI taxonomy): domain Eukaryota; kingdom Metazoa; phylum Arthropoda; class Insecta; order Lepidoptera; family Noctuidae; genus Helicoverpa; species Helicoverpa armigera. The sequence continues at coordinate 7,543,414 of NC_087128.1, forward strand.
CACGACAGATCGTAACGAACGTACGAAGCTTACGTTAACTTTTCACTTGAATAAGTCTACATGGGTTTAGAAATTAAATTTTTTCTTTTCTTTTTTTAAGTGTTTGTATGGTCACAATTGTATGTCAATAAAATGTGTTCATTTACTAGGTATTTATTTTAAATAATATAAGTTAAATTGCAGCTAATTGCCCAGAGAGTTAAGATGACTTTGAAGCTCTATAACTTCTACAAGTTACACAAGTTTCACTTTTCAGAATAATTTCATTTACATACATACATATAAGTACTTAGCTGAAATCATGTTCTTTGTACTAAAGTCCTAAGTAAATATTACTAATTAAATAAATATTGATGATAATAATTGGACTTTAACTGTTTAGATAATTACGCGATTAACTTAATTATGTTAATTGAACATGGTCTACGTGATACTATGTAAAAGGTATATCCCTAACCGATAGTTTGTTTATCTTTAATGTAAACAACATTAAGAGAACAACCTTTATCAATCAGCTGTTATTTATTTAATTATTCACTGTATGTTTTAAATGTTTATTATGTCAAAGGAAGTACATTTGTGAACATTTTACTTAATCCATTAAAACAGTTTTAAAAGCTGTATCACCAATGGGAATCGCCCGTAGTAAGTAGACGCTTCGATGTCGATAACTCGACCCACAGAGTACAAACAAGATTTATAAGACAAATTAACTGTTACTAGTTTGACATAATTACAATTTCTAGTTATGTTAAAACACAGAATAGCGGAAACAATTAATAAACAACTGCTTACTAACCTGTGACCATATCTCCTCTGTCAACATAACCTCTTTTCACAAAAGCGTGCACAATTAACACATGAAATCATGAAAAAAATTGTCGGTTCTATTGATATCACTTTTGTATTGAATATTTTAATATATTGACGTGTTGATGAGGAAGATTTAATATATTTTGGAGCTTTGAATGATGTTTGCAGCGCGTCTATGGTACGCATGCACTCGGGAACACCCCTCTTCACCCCCGCTCCCCCCGCCGCTTCTAAGAACCATCCCGAACTCCCGTTCAGTGTAACGGTGATTCTTATTTTATCCGACAAAGCTCTGCGTTCTCGAACATTTGGCGGGTTAACATTTTGAGAGCCAAATGTTTAGTCATAGATACATTAAGTGTGTGAGTAAGAACTTATGCCGTATTGGATGATTAATATACTTAGGTACAGACCTAGTATTCAGATGTAGAGTGTTTTGTCTGTCTAACGAATTCATTAGTAAAAAGCTCTCTATAATTTGATCACTGTAGAAGTGTAGACCACATAGAATATCCGCTTTTCTTTCAATAATTCATTGGTTTCAATTAAATATGACTGACCCCCATTGTACGTAAGTAACTGAATACATTGTAAAGTGACATTTATGTAAAATAAAATGATTTGACCGAGTGTACCTAATAGGTTTTACTTATCGCACCTCACTTGTTCTTTATGTTTACTTTCATTCATTATCTATGTACATAAATGCTTTTAAGTTGTATTAGGTCATGGTTACTGGCTGACGTCAAAACTTAGAGGTGATTAGGAGAAAGTCAGCGTCAGATAAAAATGGAAGAAGCAATGAAAGTAAAAGTAATTATCCATAGATAACAAAGAATCTGTTGAGAGAGACGTACCTTCTTGTCTACTGAGTGTAAGTAATCTGGTTCGTCATATGATCATCGGAATGTATTCAGGTAAATGTATAATGTATAGGTACTTATGCGATAGTAGAGAGAAACTCTGGTGTTATTATATTATGAGATTTGTTCTTTATAGAAATGGGAATGGTATGCAGAATGGCAACAATGGAATTGATGCCCATTGCCCCGGTCAAAATTTGCAACATTTTATATTAGGTAAAATATACGTAATTACAATAGATTTCCTGCATGCTATTTGATGATAAAGTTTAAGTAGGTGCCATCTGAATCTACTTATAAGCCCTGAGAGACTTAAGCGATAACCGATTCAATTGTGGCAGGAAAAATGGCTGTTTAACTCCGAGCTTTTAGCAAAATTGTTTGTGCTGTACCTTTAATATGCTCCATTAGATAGTAACCAAACATAAAATAATTCTATTCACACCCATTGTTTTAATAATGTATGCCGAATCCGTAGCACAATGTAATAACTCATAAAATATATTTATTTACTGATAGCGTCATAGAGCTATTTGTGTTTAATGAGATTTTATATGGATGACCACCCAGTTCGACCCATTGTGTGACTTAGACATCCTTTTATAAAAAAAGACCGCCAAGAGTCGAAGATGGAAGTATATATTTATAAGGGAACAGCTTCTAGAAGCTTCGAAGAATAAGTATAGGTTGCCTATGCATGCAGTTATAAGTGCACAATAAGGAGGTACGGTAACAATGGAACGGTATAAACTATGTACCTCGAAGAAGAAGAAGAAGAACGAAGAAGACGTTTAGAAGAAAATTACCAATACATTTATTTAAGACTCGAAAATGATAACAATACCCAGAAAAATATTGTACCCAACTTAAACTTTGAATTCAGAAATGTTCAAACAGCTCATGCAAAACGATGATTTATTTAATTAGAGCCTTTTAATGATTTTATAAATTAACACAAACGATTAGTGAATAACGTATCTGTGCACATTGCAATACAAAAACACGTATTATCTGTCAACTAATTGTAATATCAAATAAGAATTTTCACAGTAAGTAAGCATATAAGAGTCGGATTCGACTCCTGTTGACTTTGCATACTAGAAAACATACTATGCAAAGATCTTCTTCAAAACAAATGAAGTGGTTGCTATGCTCATAGACGTAAAATATTCTACAAATAGGCAACCAGAAAAAAAATGCACAAACGATTTTAAGTGAAATGAGTGGTTTTACTTAACTGCCATAGCTACTTACAACAATTTTTGTTTGTTGCTTTTCGTTGCATTCTGGAAAGTTCTGAAGCCCTTGTGAATGTTCGATGAACTTGAATAATGCACTGATACATTTTAATGATTTAGTCATCGGGTATGGGTCTTCCCTGGGGATCAGTGACATAAATGATTATAAATTCAACAACCAAACGAAAATTAAGTGTAGCACGTTAAAAATATACAACATATGTATTTCTGAACCCAACAACTATAGGAATAGATAAGTACGTAGTGGGTATTTTCATGTGGTCATACCAAATACCACAGATAACATTCCTCTTCCAATAGATACGCATTTGACCAGTTTTTATATTATCGTATGCTTGTGCTAAAATTCACGAAGGTTAAGTAACTTGACCAGCATTAACATAGCATTTGTAAGGTAAATAAAAAGGCAAAGAGTAAACTGTTACATCGTCCAAAGTGTAAACAATACTTATTAAATTAGAAAAATACTCGATTGAACAAATATTTGTAATATTGGTTAGTCATCGAGTAAAGAGACGATAATGACCGAAAATAATTTATCATGTCGATTTGCAAATAAATTGGCGCCAATGGCACAGTAATTATGGCGAAACGTACGCTTAAGACTGATAAGGAACAATTTATTATGCCTTTTCAATTAGTTAAATGCATCAAATAACATGTAATAAATGAAATTTATCACACTAGGCACACGTGAAGAGGGCAAGCTTAGCATGTACTAACTTCATCTTCAATCAGATTCATGTCATTAAGAGTCAAGTCGTAATAAAATATCACAAAGCTATACTTAGGTAATACTTTCAATTCTAAGGAGGCTTTTATTGGGGCTGTTGCAACACTGACATCAAATGATCATAATCACTCTTTAAAGCTTCATATTGCACATTAACTAATGTCGACAGCAATAAGCAGATAGGTGAACTCTGACAGATGATTACAAATTGGCACATACATCATAACGAGTCCAAGCTTCACCGCATTGCTTGCGTAACAGTCAAGCAAACAGACTTTATGCAATAGTCTATTAACCCCGCATTTGCGTAGGCCTCGAATAAATAAAGGTATTTATGCCACTCTGGTCCCCACAAATCACCTAAACCATATTAGTATAATTTATTTTCGCTATCAATTAAATATCGGCAGTTCTGTGGTATAAATCATAAGTTATAAGTTAGGTTGTAGAAAAATCAATTAGTAATTTAATAATTTTGGCTTCTATATTTTTTATTTATTTATGAAATGAAGAAGCTATCTGACATATTGAACGTAATGTGTAAGCTGTATACTAAATTTCTAATTGGATCTCAGGTTCTATTATTAATTTTTCTGTATACCTGTATTTCTGTATACCTAATAAATAAAATATGAAAGATCAACTACAGCTAAATTACAATCACAATCACAATAACATGTTGGATTTTTTTCAACAACTCAGGTAAAGAATTTGGTTCACAATTTGTTTTCATGTTAAAGAAAAGCGTTTGCATGGTCATTCGTACAAATAACGATAAACTATGTTTGCTTGTATCAATTGGCAGAACAAGTTAGCGCTAGTGACGTAGAATAAATCCTGTGTCGATTGAAATCAGACAATAGTAAATACACGAGGCAAGGTGATTGGAACTCAATCTATCTATTATATCCGAGACCTGAATGTGTGTAGATTGAGTCACGATTTCGACATTTAACTGCGCTAAGTATCTTTGAATCCATGATTCTTGGTTTAAAAAGACTGCCTGTCTATCAATATCCAAATTTTAAATACAGTAACGTACGTCAAGAAAGGTTATCGTATCCTATTCTAGTATAAGTACTTCCTAGTGCAATTTTGTTGCATTTGTGAATGGAACCTTTCGCATTTGCGCTTTGCATTGACGTGAATTATGAAAAATAGATATGCCTTTGTACTTACAATGTAAGGGTTGATTTTATCTGAGCCATAACTGTATCAGTGAGAACATCGGTTTTCTGTTTCCTTACAAAGGACTGAACGCATGCCGTTTTGTAAATAAATCTAAACAACGGTTCATCATTGTCATTAAAATCGCTTTTTTTATAAGTTAAGTGTATGTGTGTGTGTGTGTGTGTATGTGTGTTAGTTATTATAATTGTGTGAAACCGTGTAAGTATGTATTTATGTTAGAGGTATATATGTATTCAGAATATTTATGAAGGTGTTCGCTTCATTAGATTTAAGTACATAACGCGAAAAACACGTTTTTCGTTCACATGATTATAAAAAAACGAAACAACTTATGTATGCTAAAATTTTCACAAAAACAAGAAGAATACGTTTTTAATAATGCCTGTATTCATATTAACAATCGATTTTTTAGTCCTTACTGACGCAATTACATATTTTATTATGTTCAAAATTATGATTTCTTCGTGAACTAGGAATGAAGGTAGGTGGTAATATGAGATACTCATTTATTTTGAAATATTAAAATATTCTGCATAAATGCTTAATAAATCTTATTTAAAATGGTGAAATACAATAGTTTGTCGCAATATTGAAGATTTATTTGTAGGCAGTTTAGAGGCAAGTTAGAGGTTCGGTTATATAGTAGCCCGACCCTGTAGGCGCTGACGTCAATGGCTTGCCATGATCCACCTTCAAGATAAGCGCGCACGCACGTGAACCGACTAAATTATAAATAAAGAAACAATAATACAATTTACTAACAATTCGAATGATTCAATTCAATGGCCAATCAATTAAGTAAAGGTTGTTGTTAACGGTAGTAGTTTAAATTGCGAACTAGTAACTATTAATCAATGAATTGTATCAGAATTTTAATTTGAAACAAAATTATTTAACAACTGGTACAAATTAGTCATCGTATGACCGAAACTACAAAACAACTACCAACTGAGTTAATGAGATTAGACGGTTGAAATTAACATAAAACAGACATGGTGATAAAATTGAACAATCAACAAACAGTGTGAACAGATCCTTAAGTCGATTCTTAAGAGTCTTGACAAAATGTTACTGCCCTAAAAAATACTGCCGAGGCCATTGCGAGGCGAGCTGAGAGCTCTTAACATGCGCCACGCATGGCATTGGAAGACACAATACGAACAGTGCTGCTACGTGCCTCGTCCAGCAATGAAAAACGTTGTTGTTCTTCGGCAGGGTTACTCAAACTATGCTGTTTGAGTGTTCTAGAACCCACATTCCAGAACACTCTTTTCGGGGTACATGGTCATGACCAAGTCATCTGATTGAGACAAGTATGTACTTAGATACGCGTAAGTGGTATTTGAATTTTTTTTTATAATTTCATTGGACTACATGTTCCACATAGGTAGGTACCTATAGTGGACGATCAAGGAAACCAAACCGACAAAATAAAAGACGGCCTATTAAAATTACTTGCATTGGTAAATTATTAGTGACGTCTTTAACGGCCTACGTAACTTTATTGCTCACTGATACTGGTATTTTTATGGCTTAACTTCTCGCCAAACTGCTTTTGTAACAATCCATAAGCACCTCTCACAGTCCATATATCACGCTTGAGGCCCTTGGCTATTACATAAATTGAGAAACTTCGTGCGTCTTTTCAGTTGCATAATTGTACAAGATTCAAAGCAGCCTGCTTTGTTTGAGTACGTTAGGCTGTAGGGCCTGAGCCTTATTTCTCTTCGGTGGTCCGGTCGTGACGAATACAAAATATCAATACACGAATCGACACAGCTAGGTGTACTATCGCACCATCTTTTCATTCGTACGCTTGTGCACTACAGTATCCGGTGCAGCTGGCTGATTTCCTTCGAAAACAGTAGCCTTAGCAGAAAATTAGTCTCAACGACACTGCTATTTTAAACATCCGAATATGGATCACACTTTTCGGTTTAACGTTGTAAGTTATGAACATTGTGTCTTAACTAATGATGAAACTCAATCAATTTTGATTAACAGAAAGCACAGTTAACTAACTTGCGAACCATCTGATAACTGCCTACGAAAAGTCAGTAACGTAGAACTAACGGTACATGACTGTGACAGATCTACAAACATTAATCTTGTCGCTAGCTCAGGTGGGATACCCTAGCTAAACTGTAGTAGAAGCAGATATAAGCCTTGACCCCGATACATGAGATAAGATGTCACGATCACGCACACATTCGATACGTTTACATAATAGGTAATTCGAGATTCGACTCATGCGACAGGTCAACGTTTTATCTATGAGTACCGCGCCATTAATATAACATTTCTTCGAATTTTTATTGGCTACAATTTTAATTTTAAAACTGACTTTAAAGGGTTCATGACCAGCACACAATTGCTCCGACATTGAGGGATGAACTAAACAATTAATTATTTTTGAAGTTATTCAGTGCAACTGCTTTATTAATTACACATAATACATGCAATTATGACTAATCAAGTTTGTATATGAATAGTCCTACTTATTATACTTAGCTCACATTAGGAATTGCAAATATTGGAACTTTAAATACAATAAACAGAGATTTAAATATAATATCTCCTAGCCTTGAATTTATTTAAATAAGTTTATAAAAATATGATGATAATGTTCCGACGAAATGTGCTTTATCACTATTTATGTATTACCTACATGAGCTTGGACAACACTATCTTGTTTAAGCACTGTAGGCTCAATTAGGCACATTATGATCACGTGAAATGACTGATAGTTGCATAATTAATTTGTACCAGCTATTAATTGAAAAAAGATGATACATATTTATTTATGTTAATTTTGTCCAAAAAAGTCACCTAATTCGTTCGTAAACAGGACTTAAATTTTATAAAGCAAGTTCTAAAATCCGACCGTTCGCTTTACGATGTTTGCAAAACACATCATATTATTAAACCTGTATTTGAAACCTAAATTAGGAACGAAGTATCTCGAAGTTTCTAGGATGTTAACTTATAATCTTCTCTTTGAAAGAGTACTTTTGCATGCCCAAGGTTTGTTTGGCCAATGACTTAGCAAAATTCTGAGACCCACTATAATTAGTTTATCAAAATAAAACAGTAATCGAATTCTTAAATTAGATTTATCTAAGATTTATGTCATGTTTTTACCGAACATCATAAAATCATAATCATAAATTGTATCATATGTACAAAAACTATGTTATTTTCCACCATTGCCATCCGGGTGACATGCACTAAGACTACGCACGAAAAGTTAGAATGGCCTGATTTTACATTACGAACGTAACTGTGCCACGATAATAATCTAGGAACAAATAACAAATGAATGACGTGCCTACCTATAAAACAGATTTATTTATCAGTTCGAATGCAGTTTGATCCGGTTTAAAGTGATATCAAGAACATGGCGCCGCCCTCGGTCAGCCATACAAACAGGTCGCGGCTTCATGAACCTTGTCCACCAGCCAGCCGACATCCTTTATCTCTCCATTACGATTACTGAAGTCTCTAAAAACCCCGACACGATGAAGCTCAAAGTTCAAAGTAACAACGTCACTATTATAGATGTAGCAGTTAAACTGCGATCCATCGTAAACGGTAATTATAGCAGCAATTATTAAACGATTTTAAACGTTCGATTTTTTGTATTGATGGTTCAAGTCTTATGTGGACCATTCGCTTGTGAACTGAACTCAAAAATGTGTTTCCAGCATACCAACAATTTGTTGCTACAAAATATATCGTTCAACTTCTTAATTTTCTCTTTCTATTTCAGTGTTAACAAAAGTTTTTTCAAGTCTGTCAGCATTTTCATGAAATAAGAATATGAAAATTTCCTCGAATCGAGATAAAAGTATATAAAATATTGCTCACTCCAAAATTGTTTCATACTATACAAATATGACATGTTATATGGTCAGGAAGCAACCAATTTATCCTAAATTTCAGTTTAAACTAACCAAAGTCATTTATGAAATGAGCTCATGAGAAGGTTAAAAGGCCGGACCAATATTTTGTACCCTGAATATTAGGCTACACCCACTTAGAGCATTCACTCCTGTGCTCACAAGTGTTAAACATTTACGGATCTTACATCAATGGGCTGTTCCTAGTTAGCACTTCCGAAATTTTCCACAACTAACAATAAAATATCACTAAAAATATCAAACCAATTATCATTAATTCACTATTCTATTTTTATTTCAAATACCTACGTCAGTTGAAGCCGGTGACATTATATTTGTCAGGTCGTGACAAATTCACAATACACCGCCATGACAATGCCGCTTACCTATATTTGTAGATCATTAGGACCTTTCAAAATGGACCTATAAATAACATTGACTTCGGTGCTAATATTTGAAATAGAAATTTGCTATTAAGCAGGTAAATCCTACTGAGACAGTTATTTTCCGTAACCACTTATACTTAATTTATATAGTTAAACAGATTAAGTTACTATGTGAAAACAGTGCATGTTATTATGTCGTGATAATCACTGTTGTTTATAAATGTCATCTTATTGTATGTTTAACATAATCGTGTCGCAAATTAATTGGACCAGTGTCAAAATCATTCTTCCTTAATTGTTCGTTTTGTTACCGATAACCTTTTAATTGCCGATAAAGGTAAAAACAATTATTGTGTTGGAGTGTAAACAACAGTAACACATTAATTAACTTTGAAAGTTGATTCATCTGAACTTAAAAAGAAACAAGTGTTGTGAATTTAGGATGCACTTCACGTATTTTATTTGGTTGAAATACTTTAACATGAATTATTTGTATCTGTGGTTAATTTAAATGCTAATATAATTTGTTTGTTTATTTATTATGTCTTGATGATAAGACTACCGAATTAATAGATACAAACTTTGTTATGTACGCATGTAAGGAGAGGAGGGAGTTTCAGAGCTCTGGACATGAGTTTTGTAGGTTACTTTTTCATTCGACCATGTATGGGAAGCAATTCCCTAGTTAAGCACCAATTTTCGAATATCGAATAAGATATTCACAAAATGACAAGTTTTTCAGCTGAAAATATTCTCAGAAATATACCCAGTAGGCAATCAGTATCTGGTATAATTTTCCGGTAATTCCCAAAATATTTACTAAAGTAGAGTGACGCATTATTTTAAAAAGGAAACTACTAAAACCCAATACGCAGCCCTAATTATAATAGGTACTTTAACTGTAAAGAGTGATAAAATATTACTTTTCCAAAGCACGACATTGTTACCTGACCGATCTGTCGCATATCAACAAGAGACTTCGCACCCCTTATCGCAGTAAAAAAATAGTATCTTAGTTTGAACTTTATTAAACTTTTTGGTTCCTGTATGATGTAAATCGAATAAAAAATGTCATAATGCGCGGGCGCCGGCTGCGCGTGCATCGTAGTAGAAGGGTTATCTGACAGCCGGCTCTTTCCACTTGGCGCTATCGCCACAACTAGACCGACCAAAAGGGCCTTATACACACACGGATTAATCCAGCTTTTTATTAGATCTACTTTCTGCCAGCGGTTTCACCCGCGTCCCTTGGGAACTACCGGTGCACTACTGAGATAAAATAAAAGAGCTAAGCATTTCAACAGTGAACTAATTTTTCAAATTGGTTCAGTTCTTTCGGGTACAAAGAAAAAGCTCTTTATTAGGTCACTTACTACTAAAGAGCCACTAAACTTACTAAAGCCAAAGCTCTGGTTGAATAGTCACCTTTTCCGAAGAAAAACGTTTTCAAGTAAGTCAGGAATTCCGTAAAAAACTGTAGGAAGATTCGAACTGACAAAAACAATTGAATAAAAAATACAAAGAGCGCAGTTACAATGATTTGCTCACTCAATGCTGTTGATTGACTGACGCAGCCGGATGTCAGCGTACAAATTAGCGTTTCCGCCGGATTTTATGATTATGAATATTTAGTAACAAATCATCAATTTCCTCTTGAATTCTTTGATCTATTATAATATCATACAAAATTATTAGATGAATATCTTGATTTTTGTTTCCCACGTTGATGGCCACGAATGCAATAAAACTACTGTCATAACACATCGATAAAATGTGATTTGAAAAGAAGACTTGACGAAATGTGTCACGTATAAAACCTGTCCAAACTGCTTTAGGAGGTAGACACATCCAAATTAAGTATTTTTGACGGAATTTTCTTAGATAGTGCATGTCAAGCATGTTACAAATGTACTTCCCCTTAACAATATGTATATTTTTTATTTATTTTTCTTACAAAGTAGAAAGTCTCTATAAAATTGCACTACAGTTCAAAATGTTAATTGTATGCAATCAGCAGAAAAATGTCATGTTATCATCGCACATGATACATCAGGGGCTGTTCACGTGGCCTGCCATGTCGGCGGGTGTCGCTACCGTGACTCGTCTGGTCGTTTAACTCAGATAATCATAGCGTGGAGATACTACAGGTATGCATTACAGAGCATGGATACAGTATACCGTTAACTGCACATGTGCCACTAGGTTGTGAGTAGGCCTCGTGTAGATTTTGAGCGTGACGAATGTTACGCTGGTGGGAATGAGAGCGCGACTTAAAACGACCAGTAGATTAGGAACGTAAGTTATGGTAGGATGCACCCTTTCCACGATTATGTAAAGGCTGAGTAAAAATAATACCTAATTGTGATTTCGAATCCATAGGTATGTACTTATGACCAAACTAAAGCCTGATTTATGTTACAAAATTCACAAGTCAAATATCACAAGATAAAGCAACGACCTGTAGGTGTCAAATAATTATAGTTCCAAACTTCATAAAATCAAGTTATCATGACCCGACCTGGCTACATTTGACCTGCTAAATATAGCATGCAGTTAATATAACAGTCTGATAAACTGGAGCTAATTACCTGTGGCACTGACGTAGAGACCACACCGGGGCACGTGACACTGACGTGACAGCTAACGATCCGTACAAAATAATAGCAGCGATGATAGGTATCAACAGTTGTCGCCATTAATCTCTGTCAATCAGATCGTTAAGAATAACTAAGTGGTATAATCCTTGGAAACGCTGTAAATGCGCTTTCGTGGTTCGACCGCTCTGCACGGAGGCGAACGAATTTGACATAAATTGATTCCGAGTAAACCCAACGGTTTATCCGTTTTAGGACTCTTACTTTAGTACATAAAACTAAGGTTAAGGAAAAGCTTATACTTTATAAACTTTTGCAGTTTGCTCAGATTGCATGTGGAACAGTACAGAAATGTTAGTTGTAACGACATTCCACCCAACTTGAAGCAAACAAAAATGTAAAAATATTCCATGCTCCAGTAAAAGATTAGAGTTTGGGGAGTCGTGTCATTTAGAGGAACATTCCGCGTGATTACGGTGTCAGACGCGTTCCTAGACAGGCCGCGACCCTTTATCTGCGCGCGCGCTTAATGCGTCCGCGCCGTCTCGCGGCCGTGACACGCTTCATTAAACACAACTTTTTGTACACATCATTTCTAATTATCAATAACATTACAACATAATAACACATGAAACAAACAGTGTGTCAAGACAAGAGTGTTTACCAATTATGACGCACGTATCCTATCCTTTTGCGTAAATATATGAATATAATTATGTAATGCAGCTGTTGCTTTAAAAATAAGCAAAATACAATACTCTCACGTAAGGTATTTTTACCATTTTAATTCGTTACGTCTGCATTATTTAGTATGACTCATTTACAAACAAGTGACAAATACGAATTCGGAAAACTGGAAAACAATAGTTTGTTTAACTTTGCGATGTTTAAATAACTAAAATTAAAGTGTTGAATGGCTAGTTAACATAATTTAATCGAAATTCTTTTCATTCAAGTGCTGACAATACTTACACATTGACGCACGCGCCGATGTCCTTACAAGTGTCTAACTGAGCTAGAGCGTGAAGCTAATGAAATATTAGCTATAGAGTATAGACTGTATGTTTTAAGTACTTTCTATCTCTACATGTATTCAGTGTGAGTAGTTTGAATAATCAATGAAATTATTATTCTTCTCAATAATTTAGTTTAAATATTCTCTGACGTTTATTTAATTTCACCAGCTGAACATGAACACAACATATTCTTGATGCCTATCGAAATACTTTAAAGGAGAAGTTTCTCTAGTACAAGACATAATCCTAAAAATACGTACCCATGGTCAAATACCAAATAAATCAATTAATTAGCTCAATGAATTAATTAATAAAGAAGCGATAAGCAATGCATATCTTACAATCAGGAAATCAAGTCATCCATCATGAGGCATTGACGTACCTGCTCACTTGACCCAATGTGACGTAATTGTTCCAAAAATATGGTCATCATAATTATGCCGGTTCCTTACTTCATTAGATAATAATCAATGTTGTATGACGTTCACGTTCGTCTATTTATAATTTTATGTTTAATGGCATTGCAGGCTAATGTTAATCTGCAAAAGGTTATCATTAATTCAGTTTAAACTTGATCTAGGCTTTCATTCCTTTTTAAGTTAATGAAATTGTTAGTTAATTTGATTAACAAATAAACATTTAATGATTTTAGTAAATATCTTAATTAAATTGACACGGTGACTAGTGTGCGTATTATATGTGCCAAAGTTATAAATAATGTATTCCCTGCCTTAACTTTTTAGATCTGTATTTCATTTTTAATTATATAAAATAAGTAACAGAATCTTCTATTCTGTTATTTTGGTTGACAAGACTTTTCATTTAAAACAGGCTTTCATCAAACAGGCTTATAAAAAATCCCCTCACGTCCATAAACTATATTATTTTAATTTTCTTAGTGTGTTCTTAAATACTTAATAGACATTCCCAATCTAGTTAAAGTTGCATGTTGCTTATTATTTTTATAATCACAAAACCAGTTTTCATCTTCATAGGTTTCTAGACATAGATATTTATGTACTACGTTTCTAGACAAGACAATAATAGCATAAAATATTTTCGAAACGAGGCAATAAGTTGCCAGCTTCACTAAGGTGGCGTCTTCTTTTTCCAAGTATTATATTATCAATTAAAATCTCATTAGTTCGTAGGTACTAATTTCAGACTTTTCAAGTTCGGGGTTCCTCGACGATGTTTTTATTCACCGTCAATAGTCATTAGTGTATGTCTATTCAAAATCAGTTTACTGAAATAAGGTTTTTCACGCTCCTAAGAAATGTCACGTAAGGCACTAAGCGCATGTTTCACAGGACCATTAATCTTAAGGAGTAGAACTGGAAGCTTTCGCAGACCGGAACTCTTTAAAAAAATATATTGTTAACAAGAGCTCCGTTTTTATTCATTTTTTAAATGTAGACGTAAAATTATAAAATCAGACAAATTAGATTAACCGTACCCCACGCTGTGATGTTCAAAGTCAATTAATTCATTACGTCTGTAGGTCAGGTATATGTGACCAAAAAATATAGGTATGTGTTCATAACAGATAACATGGTAACCTGGGTGATTCATTAAATATGCATGATTGCTATAATGCACCGACTACTGTCTAGGTTCCGCATTCATTTTCAGCAAATCTTTGATAATTTTAAAAAAATGCATAGATATAGCAGATTAGTATAATTTACCTTATTATTTATTGGACCTCTGCATGTCCTGACAATGTCCTTACTGTTAAGTTATTGATATTAAAAATAACAACAAAGTTAAAATTTACATACTTAAATAGGCTAGACATCCATCTCGAGTTTCAATGTTAGTCATTAACATAGCTATTAGGATTACGATTTTATGTCCGTTTTAGTAATCTGGATTTTAAATGCTAACTAAACTTTGATCTTATCTCCGAAATGTGCATAACATGCAGGTCGTCTGATCGTATCACAGCCTTACCTAATGCCTAAGATGCTATCAGCGAAAAAAAAATTGGAATATTTTGCTTCCTGACTTGAAATATCTACAGCTAGGTAGGTAGGCTAGCTCTATCTAACGACTAGACTCACAAAAGCAGGTTCTCTATTTTTGGAACTGGGTGTAACTAGAAACACGTTAAGCTTTTCATTTAAAACGAGACATTCTCGAATTCCTTTCAAGTTTATACACGTGATCTTAAAAATCTTTACCGTCTATTTTTACAATAGAAGCCACCTACATTGCATATAATTTATTTCGACTAGACCTAACAATACTACGCTACATTTTGCGACTAAAATGAATAATTACTAATGCGTGTCGATAAAATTTTATTATGTATGCGAGGTATCCGATTGACGTCAACGGCCTCCGCGCAGGAGGGGGACGCGGCGGTTGGTAGCTGCGCAGGCGTCGTTTATGCTGACAATCCATGAACGGACATTTACCTCTTAATGTGGAGCATACTTCGAGACTATTCAACATAAATACAATTTAATAGTCCATGGTTAATTCATAGTTTTGATAAGTCTTAGGGAGACGAAAAATTTGTTGTCAAATTCCCTGTAGTAAGCAATGCAAAATTTATGTAAAGCTCCTGTGGAAACCAGATAAACAATCTATTATGCATTGTGCTCTATCATTGTGAAAATTGAAAATTATCAAAGTCAAAATCTATTACCCACTAGTAGGTATCAAATCTACATAGTTGTAATTATTTTTAATCATAAAATAATAAAATCACATTATACTACAGTTGCTGCAAAATTAAAACTTGGTATGGTACTATCGGGCGGGTATATCGGCGCGTGGCGCGCTAGTACCGTGGCGCTAGGGACCGGGGATCTTCAGGATATTTCAATGAAAACATCAAATAGAACTTTAACTTTGTGTTTATTCACTGATGCCAGAGAAGTGACAACCTCATATAAAAAACTATTCTATTTACATCTAATCTATTTACATAGTTGTCCAGCCGGTAGTAATATACAATGAATAAAACCTTAACACTAAAGAGTAAGTATCTAACTACTCTACAGTACCCATCGAGATATACCTCGGCTTAAAACCACGAAAAAACGAAAATGTCTACACGTGTAT
Organism: Helicoverpa armigera; assembly: GCF_030705265.1. Taxonomy (NCBI): domain Eukaryota; kingdom Metazoa; phylum Arthropoda; class Insecta; order Lepidoptera; family Noctuidae; genus Helicoverpa; species Helicoverpa armigera. The sequence goes on from NC_087128.1 coordinate 7,559,240, forward strand.
CAACATCGAGTGTTAATATCTTAAATAATACCTACAGACCATAAATGCATAATTTGATTTATTGAAAACTACAATAAAACTCAACATCCAAAGACTGCGTGATTTGTGCCGACAGACGCTATCTCAGTCAAATCGATGAAACCACTAGAAAACGCTTAGATACTGCTCATAACAATTAAACTGTCATTAATAAATCCCATTCCCACAGATTTCAGCATTTGGTAAATAAATAGAATTGTTATGAGAACTGAACCGTGGCTGATGCTCAATGAGTGATTATGGCACAAAACAATCGACAATGTTGATTTACAAAGAAAACAAACGCTTTTGTTTGAGAGTGCACGACAGTGGGAAAAATAGTATTGGGCCAACTTACGTGGATCAAGGTGAGAACAGAATGCATTCAACGGAAGGTGAACGAAAAATAAACAAACATAAACCGTTTACTTGCGATCGACGGTCATTATTTATTACGTAAAGCATTTTATTTCAATAAAATTCCTAATATGGAGTTTAATGTCTCCTAAAATTCGAACAAGTGCAACTATTATTTGGCAAAAATAAGTCACTATATGTACATATACTAGCTGTTGCCCGCAACTTCGTCTGCGTGGGCAATATAGAATCGTCAAAATACTACTTATCCCGTAGGTGCATTCTTTCACGTGACAGTATAATTAGGATTAGCACTTAGCAGTCGCATAGATTCAATGATCAAGGTTGTGTTGTGGATGTGACCATTTATCTAAACAAAAGAAGTAAAGCTTGTGACGTTGTGAATATCTCTGGATCTAGTCAGCCAATTTGGAAAATTATTACGTATAGTGCGTAAGTAATTTTCACAGGAAACAGCTATTATAATCTATGTCTATATGCTTTGAGTCTGACAAAGCTGTCATTTGTACATTTTCTGCAGCTGCTGTGACTAATCAGAAGCCAGAAAGTCTGTCAGTCTTACCATGGATAATGTCTTGTAATGTGACTGGATTGAAGAGATCAGATAGGTAGTCGCTCCAAGCAAAATATTGGTACTCGAACAGACTCGGCGACTGGAAGCCAACACCAACATAGTTGGGGAATAGCTGGATGGATGATGAAATGAGTCATCATCATCAGCAGGCGCATAGGGTAGGATAGTTTCACTTACTCACTATGGTAAGGCTGACCCCACATTAGGCGTGCGCGATCCTCGGGCGTGTGAGTAGCGCGGGCGTCGCGAGCGCGCTGCGTGAACATCGCGTTTTGCTGCCCTGCGGCATGTGTGAAGAGTGCAAGCGACGCGCTCGAGGCGAGCACGCGGCGCTCGAGTTGCGTTCTTACCCCTTCGCCCGCTATCCCCGCCGCCCGCTAAACGCCTTAGCAGTTAGGCCGCTGCCTCGAACTTTGCGGGCAGCGGGGCGGCAGCGGCGGCGGCGCGGGCGGTCACCGTTTTGAATGGAGCTCACCGCTTGTTGCCCGCTCCCCGCGCCGCTGTATTCGAGGACGGTCCATTTGATTATACGCGTAAGATCCTGCCGCTCCCGCGCCGCCGCCGCTGCCGCCCCGCTGCCCGCAAAATTCGAGGCAGCGGCCTTAAACGTCAAGGAGAGCGGCGCGTGCGCGCCGCGAGAGCGCTACAAATGCCGCAGGGAGCAAAACGCGACGCTCACGCACGCAACGCGCTCGCGACGCACGCGCGGCGCCCGCGCTACTCACACGCCCGAGGATCGCGCACGCCTAATGTGGTGGCCTAAGCCGGGACTCCACCGAAATGTTTGCATTAGTTCACGAATAGGCAAAATGTACGTATCTGAGAGAGTCCACTTCATGTGTTCGTACTTGAAACCTGCAGTTTTGCCAAGATTTTCAAAATGTACGCTCGCAATTTGTCATTTCTTGGCGGAGCCAGCAAATCAAAAGAAACATAAGTGTTGTATACTGTGCGTCACTACCGCACACTGGGAAAATTTCGCTCTTGCGGAGGACGTTTATATACCATATTTTGTGTCACACGTAAACAGGACGACAGTAAGTATCCACCGAAACACTTTCAAAGATCTGATGAACGAACAAATCAGACCTGACTTGGTCACCTGGGGCCAATCAGAGCTCTATGAAGCGATAATACGCTTTGGCTCCTACTGTTATTGTGGTTTCTGAAAATTTATTCACCTCATTCAACGATGAATGTAATTCTGATGGTACTATTAAGAACACTTGCTTAGCGCAGAAGCTGACGTTGGCAGGTCGACTCTTTTGACTTCTCGAATAGGATACCATTGGTTTTTGTGCAATGCACACCTGCAATGCATTCTGGATTAGGATAGGATATAGGTGGATAGGATTTGCAACAGAGAACAATTCTGTCTTTGTAATTGAATGATATCAAACGTAGTTTTATATAAAAGGTGTTTTTTTAGACTTGGCTCGGGTCTAACTGAGACTGTTCGTAATCGTGAACAGTGTATTAATTGCGATCGGAAGTTGAAAGTAAGCATGTCTCTGGTATGCGACGCGTATTTTGTACGTTTTCAGACGCGATAAGGCAGCTCCCATTTCTTATCTGCACTTTGTATCTGGGCTGGTTTTTAAAGCTACAGAAGCCTACATTATCTCACGCTTAGCAGCGCTTGCGAGAGATAGATCCTGATTTCTTCTAGGATTAAGTTTTCATATTTTGCATCAGAAAAAATAATACTACTCACTCAAAGTAATTTGTTTAAGGCCACCACATTAGTGGAAGATAAGCTAAACTATGTTTATGAAAAAATCCTGATATGAACTCCATCTGTAACTTTAAATTATAATTAATTGTTCCACTAAAGTCATCATTTTTATTATAATGTTCAAAAAATAATTTAGATGGCACCGTTTTAAATTTGGCTGAGATCTATTAATTTTCCCTTCATCAAGCTAATAATTATAGTTGGATTTTGATGTGGCACGGCAAACTGACAAACACTATTGAAATGTCTATCGAAAAATTACACTACGTGTTGAAATATGGTGAATTACGGAAAATACACAACTCCATCTATTGAAATAATAGTATATAAAGAATGTAAATGGTAATTCATTGTTATTTACCACCTCGCTTCTTGATGTATTTTATTTACCACAGATGGAGCTACTTTAACCTGTACTGTTTTGTCAAACAGATTGCGTGTCGTAATATTTTACATCTTGAATTCACAAAATTAATCATATCTTTTGATAGAGTGAACCGATTTCGATGAAACAAAGCCTAAGTAATACCCCAAGTTACGTAAAACTTTTGTATATAAGCATTGTCTGCATTAAATTCGTAAATTTTACGTGAATCCCGAACAAACAATCACTTTCTACAGATTTATTATATGTATAGATTTAAGTTAATATTTAGCAAAGTGATTCCATCAGACCAGTAGTAGATACCTAATACCGCAATAAGGATTGTTATTACTCTATTCTAGGAGCAGTCTTGCTCTATGAAATACATTAAACTGTTAGTAGAGGTAGGTATATTTAGATTCCGCAGTAGTACGTATCTATAGTTAAGTTAGGTACATGCTTTTATGAAATCCGTTGCTTTTCTTTCGCCAAAAATTTTCTTGATGCTTTTCTTCGAATGTCCCTGCTTATATCGTAATTGGCAACAGGTAGCAGATAATTATTTTCAGTTTTATTTTTTCAAAGAAATATAAATCTAAGTATGGGTGTAGCTAATCAAGGATATGCAAGTTTTTTTTATTCATTTACATACACGATAAAAAGTAGACTTTTGCGATAAAATCATTTTGGAAAGTCTTAAAAAGTAGTTCCTTTGTACGTCACATTCTTAAATATGTATTTAAGTAGGTGTTTAGAAATCGCATTAACAGTTAATGTGTTCGTTTAATGCGCATTAAATAAAAAAAACATCACTCTAATAACAATAAATAAGAGACGATAGAAAAATCTGGTACATATCAGTGCGTACACCGACAGAGTTACGACGCAAAAACTACAAAAAAATAGCCTGAATTGAAAACACGATTTTTGCAAATAAAATGGGTATGACTAAGCATAAAGACATAATAATATTATTTTATAAATATCAAATAAAATTAAAATAACAAAATGATTATTATTTATTGATTTATTTTTCAACCGGCATTTGTGCAAATTATAAAAAGTTAACATCAATTTGTCAGCTTTTGGCACTGGAATCTAGAATCTCGAGGCTAATAATGAACAATAGGATAATGGTAGCTGATCAATTATGCTGTAAGAGTGTCACTGCACGTCATTAGGAGCGCACGCGGAGTGCGGCATGAGAAAGATGCGACGGCTTATAGACCGAGGAGCAAGGAAGGCGACGTGACCAGCGTACTAGTGGACCTCTCTACGTAACCGATGCAAGTGGTACTCCGGTACTCCGTGCCAAGGAGGAAGGGATTCTGTCCAGCCGCTTACATTACCGCACCACCGTCATAACATGAGAAACAATTCCGTAAACACAGATAATGAAGCGCAGCTTATATTTTATTTAACTTGCATCCTGTCTTATTCAAATGATTACTGCAATGGTTATATATTGGCAGGCTACTTGGAATATATAATAAAATTTGTTTTATAAGTATAATTTTAAGATTACACTGGAAACAATTAGTCAATTAATTGAATAATTTCAAATTCATAAGTAGACATATGCCACATACTTACCAATAATGCCCAAACTTATACGGTATCAAGTCATTACGGTTTTGAGACATATTAACTAACTTTCATATGACGTTTTGATTAACTTTTAATAAAGGTACCTATATTGCCATGAATGAAACCGATGTAAAAAACATTTTTAACCCTACTGCCATTGACGCATGCATCGACTTTAACCTGACCTTATTTCGCAAGAACTAAATAGTAAGAATAGGAAGCAAACATAATATTTATCAAACTAAAATATGTATGGCAGTTAATTTAATTATGAAGAAATCCTTGCATAAACAATATTTTAAAATTATGATAAAATAAAATAATAATTCAATTTATTATATTGTTATCTCTAATTTATTTATTTATACAAATGCACTTTATTAGAAACAAGTTAATATGCATATGATGCAAAATCTTTACATAATAGCGGTATATAGTTTGTACACAAAATGCCATTAAAACAGTTAAGATAATCTGAAAATGTCACACAAATTAGAGTGACAAATATTACTCTATAAAAAATAACCGAGCGACATCTCGGTTTAACGACGTCGATTAAATTATTTAAATAATATTAATAAACAAACCTGCCTTGATTGACATATTATACCTATATACTGTGTCATTGACGTCATTAACTGAAAATAGAGATAATAAAAGATATCGTTAGGTGTCTTCGGCTATCGTGTTTCCATCAGCGATTTCGATCGGGTCATGCGCACGGCGCACGCGCAACGTGTGCTCTTATGAAACATAGCACTTAGTTTGACGTCAATGGCGAGTAATGGCGGCCGCAACCCTGCACTTTCTCCACGAAACCGCGCCACTGATGTGCACTCGAACACGAACATTACAATGCGTGGGAAACGTGAGTTTGGACGGAAATTCACACCGTGATCGTAATCTTGATTGAACGATATGTTTCATTTTTATCCACTCTAAAGCTACCAAAAATACGTGAATTTTAGTTTTGAAAGTTTTCCCTATCTATCTACTTACTAAAAAAACCTAGTCAAAAACTGTAAACAATTGAGTTTCCTCATATCGCGTATTAGCCATGGGGAATTTTCATTTACGTAGATAGGAAATTGAGGGAGGATAAGTAGGTACTCACATAAAAATACCACGTTTTATTAAAAAGTAAAATAAGCTAGGAAGAAGACTGCAGTAATATACGAACGTTTACGAGGCTTGCAGTAAAAAATATTCATAATTATGTACCCATTTGCATATTTATGTTTAGTGATTTGGTAAATCATATTCAACGACACGGGGCCATTGACAGTCCTGATTCATACACTAATTGCGGGTCCCATACACAAATATTTTGCGTATCATCTATTTCTGAAATGACCATATAAGGCACTGTTGTGATTCAAGAATTTAATGGCGACGCATATAAATATCGCGAGAGTTGCAAAATTACTTTTATGGCCAGTTTCACATTATTAACTGTATGGAACCAGTTACTGACGTCAATGCCCAAGAAGCTGGTTCCAAATTAAAATACCGTCTACCTAATGTTTTTGTTTTTAGTATATTATTTTCAACGCGAAATTTAAAAAAAGACACTAAAAATGTGGTTTGATTTTATTATAATTATCTTTAGAAGTAAAAAATGTAATCAACGCGAAAACAAATTAAATTATTATTGCTTTTAAAGACAACACAATTAAGTGCTATGCTAACTGAGCGCGCAATTACTGCTGCGTTTCGTAGAGGTGTCTGCAAATAATTTAAATATACTATCCTGAGAGCCAGCCGCTGCCAGGCCTTCGTAACAAGGAACGAAACCTTATAAGTATGGCCTTATACAGGCTGAAACTTCGTGTCTACATCTAACCTACAGTGGGTATAAATGATATACCTACTACTAAGAAGACGGCTGACGGTTGTTTTGGAAGATATAAAAAAATAAACTTAACCTAACATAATATAAATTCAAATTAGATATTAATACGTGGGCTATTTAAATAATAAATAAGCTATTATTACTCATCACGTATGAGCATATAATAAATATCCGGAGGATATTTAATAAAACTTGTTCACCTACGTTGAGATACTGAAACACTTTCCCAAAGAAAATTGCTTCATAGTGGCGAAAATAGAGTGCAAGTTCTCGCGGATTTTCCTTGTTATAAGCATATATTTTATAAGCAAAGATGGTTAAATATTAAATCATGATTTAGATTTAATAATATTAACACTAGGTATACAAAGAACAAAATGTAAAGCCCAAGTATTTCTACTAAGGTGGTAAAACTTACAAACAGTTTACAACATCAAGAGCAAAGACGATCAAATTCAATGCTAAACCGGTGCCTTAATTTGAGGAGCTTTTTCCTTAAAATAGACTGTTGCCCTAGACGGTCAACTGACGTATGTGACCTTTACAGGTAACGAGCATTCACAAATACATGGCCTGACTCCATATCGACCATGAATGACAATCAGGTACGAAGTAGGTCCACGTTTGAGAGAGGCGGATCTTCATTCACAATGGCATGTAGGGACACTCTTACAACTCTGACACCAATAAATGAGCGTTCTGAATCAAGTAATGAATCATATTTTAAGAAAGAAAGCAGGATGTGCTGACAATTGCGAAAGGGGCGTTTGTGAATCAGTCTTATAAATGACCGTTCCGTTCTACTTTTAAACAAATGACAATTGAAAGTCTCGCCGGTCTAAAGGCTTCAATCACAACAGACTGGCAGTTTTAAAGAGAATAGAATAAAACATAACTTAAAATCGTATCATGTTATTATGCAAAATACAAATAAAATTAGTTTCTCATTATTTACGACATATTCAACAATAGTTATCAAGAGCTATTTGCGGTTCGTTTTTATAGTCTACTTAGGTGGGCGAGATGATTACAATTACATTGTAACTGTTTATGCTCCATAGCAAATTAAATACGTGATCAATATGCGAATAGTAGCCCGAGGTATTGTGAGGGTCCTCGACTACCGAGAAAACAGCTAAAGCCTCAGTAGGATGGTTAGACCTCCCTGACTTCATACATATTCAGAATAGAAATTCGAGTCATCGCATGTTGAATAGTATTTGGTAAGGGGATTGGAACTACTGGTATATTTTGCCAGTTTCGTTAATCTCATTGAACCTCGCGATATGCTGCAATTACTAATCACAATATCATACAATAAATTTTTTGCACAATTGGATTTTATTTTTCAATATTTTTACTGCATTCCTAGCCAATCGATCAATAAATTCTAACTTCCTCAACTATAGTTAACACACCTAGTTATTATTTCCGGTACAAATAGAGCGTTACGCTTTCCAGATGCGGTAGCATCCGGCCTAATAATACAGCCTAGAAAACAAAAGGAAAAGAAAAGAAAATTAGTCACAACGTTTCCTCTGAATTAGAACAATGTACACATAAAATTGTTTTTGGTATACCTGTGTTATAAACTGCGTCAGTTGCGGTAAGTGCGGGCTCACTGATTTAGCCGTGATTATGTCTATTACCCGTTGTTAGCAATTCCAGGAGAACTATGTCATTCCTATTTATATAGAGGTAATGAAAGGACATACTCGGACTTTACGTTTATGGTCTGATCTCTGAGGTCGTGTCGGATTACCGTCCCATCGGGCTATGACAATGAGGGAGTAGTGAATGCACCTGTGTCTGTGCAAATGCTTGTTCACAATAATAAATCTTGTGCAGTCGGCTGATTACCTATGGGAACTGCCGCCGTGACTGATAATCAGCCAGGAAGCCATTATTATTATTTCATTAAGGAAAAAACTCTCTTTTAAAAAATCTTGTTAAGATAGGCGTAATTTACAAAAAAACATAAAATTAATGTTAATCATAGGGAGAATAAAATTTCCTTAAAATGTGATAAGGATAGAATATGCTATTACATCTTACACGACAAAGAACGTATGAACGTATAGAAAGTAACTACGGTGAGTTATGTCTTAACACCTGCCTACCCAAAAACCTTTGACTTTCCGCTTGAATTTGATGGCTTTTGATTGTTAAGCTGCCAGGTCGTAATGCCCCACATAAGGTAGGTACGCACACGAGGGGGTTTTGCCATGAGCTGATAATTATCAGAACCGCTTGAAAGGAGTGTCATTTCTCAAAATGGTTTCAGCAATGACTAATACACAATTGTCAAAACAAATGATTGTTGTCCCACAGTCATGTTGCGATGACCTCATGACAGATTCACGCCTGAAAGATGTGAAGTGAATTAATTGGGCCTGATGGTTCGCACGGATATTGTTTTGAAAACAGTCCTCTTCTGAAACAATGTGATAAGTGACAACTTCGACTTAAGCAAACTAATTTGATTAAGCTAGTTGAAGTTGACTCATTGTTACTAAGGGCCAATTACATTGTCAAATCTGATAGGAAAACATTTAAAAAAACTTAATTCAGTGCTTTAAACCGTAGACCCACTACATACATTTAGAATTTTAATTGCCATAATTTTTATTTTATTTCCCATTATACATTGGTCCCTACAGATTAACCTATACCTGTTGAACAAACTGAAAACCCAAGTAGGTATTGTTAGCTAAGAATGTGACGATATGAATCCTTTTACAGAACAATAGTCTAATGACTATACGCGTTTTATGCATCTTTTGTTAATATTCTTGGAAAATACGGGTGATGGCGTCCATGAAACTGATTTGGATAAACCCAACGGGAGGGTTACCATATGCATATAAGGAAAATCCTGTAGGGCTGATTGTGTAAATGAATGAACAGCAGAACAAAATACAAATTAAATAATCATTGACCAAAACGTGACTGCCACGTGACTAAATTGGAATGCTGAGAAATAAACTACACCTATTTTTGAAAAACATTTTGTAACACGCTAGCTAAATTCTACACCTACCACAATGTCAAAAAGGATATAAAATATGTAAATATTTATTGTATTATCTACAATTTACGAATTTTAATTTAAATATCCAATAAAAAAAGTTAAAGCTTATCAGATATAGATGTTTTAAAATGACAATTAATATTAGTTCTATAAACTGTTGAAGATCATAAATAAAATATTGCGCAATAAGTATAGAAAATTCCTAACTCTAAAAAGTACAACACAGGTCACAATCAGTCTAATATAATATAATTCTAGAGGGTCAAAACTATTTAATACTGAAATCGCGAAATCTAGATGTAAATTGAAAGTGAGACCAAAGTTTTTGGCTGCTACTGGTGCGTATCCATTTTGGTAGAGAATTCTAGAACTTCCAATTTTTGTATTATATCAACACTTATTTGAATAGATTACTCCGGGTTTGTAGCCGGGTCGCCGCACCCCGTACCTAATAAGAATTGAAAATCTCGATAGGCGAAGCAGCATCGGGCGGAACTAAAGCAGACAAGAATTACAAGTCAGAGTTCTGAAAAAAATGCTTTAAATTATCTTCCTAGAACGAGTATAGTGCGACAACGGATGTAGACAACGTGTAGTTGGAATATATTGTCTTAATATTTTTTTTGGAATACATTGAACCCGGGCGTACTCTGATTGACCCCGTCGATTTAAGGACGGACATGCACAACCGAACAAGACATAAAAGTGAGATTTGGTACAACGTTCCCACGTGTTCTATTCTACCAGGTAGGCACCTATCTACATCAAATATAAGAAAAAAATATTTGATTTATAAAATAACTACCTAAAATTTTATCCACATCCACGTTTGTACTTGTCTCAGGTATATAATAGAAGCGTCAAAGCTTAGTCGCAAATGTCGACGACAAAAGTCGCATCTGAGCCCAGCGGAGTCTAGCAGTGACAGCGTGGTAATCAGACAACCTCAGAGCAGAGAGCACGCGTAGGCAGGGGACTTGACTCGCTGGATGACCGGTCCATGGCCGAGGTCGCATTGAATATGCAGCACCACGAACCGCGTTTAATATTAATAGGAGCTTCTTAAAATATTACCTGGGGGACAATCAGAGCGATAATCAAATGTAGATATCATATGTGAATGTATGTAGATGGGGCGGTTGACCTGCCTGCTCTACGCTGGCGCACCGATCTACGTATTTTAGGATTCTGTGGGAAATAACCTCATAATTTCATCTGTTTTTCCTTCATCCGCAAAAGGTAACTCAGAAGCCTCTTCGTTAGTATAAGTACCTTTACCAAGATTTCGCGAGTATGGTTTAAATCCGTTCTGCATATTGAAGGACTCGGGGAAAACCTCTCGTGTTTTCAAGTGAAGTAGTATGGACCAAAGTTTAAGTGGTCACTATGTTTGCTGAATTTAAACAAATATTCGGTCGAATACCTATCCTAGCGACACTTTCGATTGATTGTAAACTGCAGTTTTTATAACATCTGATCATACGAGAGTTGTATTTGCTCGAGATCTGTAAGTATAGAAGATAAGTGCAGCTTGAACTTTGGTCATAAGCTCTCGAACACAATTTTACAGTAATTTTGACTTTGGTATCAGTTATTGTGACGAGATGAAACCAAGTTTGTTGTATTATGATAATGATGTTTTATTATAACAAGGTATACTTTGCGGTCCAAAAATAATTGGACGAATTGTTTATTTTAATATTTAGATTATTTTTTTACCGATTCAAAGGTGACATACCTTATTGCAATTTGCAATATATGGCAACTTTAAATATATTTTTCTCAATATTCTCTTTTTAATTTAAACACGACATTCATTAGCCATTATTAGTATTTTTTTTAATATTAAATGTCTAATTAAACCTAAATTTTAGTGTGAAGTGAGTAGTTTTGTACGGACTGCTACAGATATTAAGTAATTTGTTGAAAAATTAAAATAGCAACTTTTTCAGATATTTTGTAGTAGTAAGTATTAAATAATAACGTTCTATTTTACTAGTTGAGTGGCGGAATGAGGGCGACTATAGAATACTGATCAAAACTTCCACTTTCAGAGAAAGTTCCGCAGAGGTTATTCACCCCAGGGTAAGTTCTAAGTCCTGAGAAATATTTTGTGTATCGGTTAAATTTGTAGGCAACATTAACAAACATTCCATGGTAATATATATCTTGATCCATGTAATTTTGAATGATAAGTACTGACCCGAGTTTATAAGAGTTCAAGAAACTACAGATTTCTTTTAAGAATATATTTAAATGTACAAGCAGGCACAATACAATATTTAGTGGTGACCGGGCGGTAGGTACTGCATATCTACTAGTCCTTCCGTCCGCGGTCGACAGGTCATGGATGGAGGAATCCAGTGTTTAGATATCACTCTGATCTCATATACCTACACATGAATTCCAGTACTCGGCAATAAACGTTGGTAGGTACTTGCCAGATGCTCAATACTACTCAAGCTACAATATTTTTACCAATTTAATTTACATTTTACTTATAGTGTGTCAGCATCTTCGCATTTCGCATTTTTGCATATTTCACAAGATCAATGTGTTTTCAACTGATATGTCAAGATCGTTTGCAAATAAATGCCTACACGCAGTACAAAATGAGTTTTTTTTACATATCTATGACGCCAAATACACTAAACTACGTCAAACATGAAAGATTAAACTAATTCAAATTAGACATTTGCAAGCTCATACTATTTTCATGAGTATGGGATTTTATAAATTGCAAATCAGCTGCCTAAATGATTTGGTTTCTTTGAACACTGAGTAGCTTAAAAATATTTAAGGAAAATACAAATGCGAAACTAAAATATCAGTTTATCGAACTTGGTACTCTTGGCTGAAAAATTATGAGAACTATGTCATTTCGGCGCTCTATGTATCTAATGGAACCTTGTAACCAAGACGCGTCATTAATTAATTTATGGCTAGATCTTTCTAGAAAAGCGTCGTTTATTAGCTCAGGAATAAAACTAACATAAACAAGACAACCTGTAATAGCAACACTATGATATTTCAGTAGTTTTTACAATGTTGATACTCAACACACAGATAATGTTTGGCAGAGTCAAAATATTTTCATTTTTAAAAGTGTGTAGGTACTATCAGAAGGTTATTTATTTTGTGATGACCCTGCAGCACTGATGTTATGTCACAATTATCTCCAATGTCACCTACATATTAGTGGCGCTATCCATACCCATATCTTACGTCACTTGCTCGTTTTGGCATCCATTTGTCACATTGCAACCGATATTTTGAAGACCCGACGCAAGCTAGTACCTACTCTCGAAAATATACTCTTACTATAGGTAGATATCTATTATCGGATGTATATTTACAAACGGTTTAAGTTCTCGAAGATTTACAAGGTTATGAATCAGAAATGAGATTTAATACAACGCTTAGAAGAATTATTGGATCAAGTGGCAGTGGGCGAGATACCCGTGGACCAGATAATGGATGGGCTGAACAATGCCTGTATGGTCACAGCATGCTGAGAGGCGCTGCTAGGGTAGCATAACGACGATGCTAAGGCAGAGGTAAAGCCACAAGCTAAGAGGCTCAAGACTAATCGCTGTTATGATTATGATCAAGTCCAGCAGAAGTTTGTCTCGGTCTTACTGCCACACACCCACACATGACATGGCACTTAGCAGAGCAGTCTGAGCAGTTATAACAATATCGTAAGCAGTTCTATTTATGGCATGCGATTCCCTTTATAGTATAAGTGTGGCGTTTATTGTTAAGAGGTCCATGATTGTGTTGTGATTGAAGCGAGTGCGCACGATGCGCGGGCGGCGTGCGGACTCATTGCGCAGTGATTGATTCGACCATCCGCTCACCGCCCACGGGCGCGCACGCGACTTTATCATAATGTCTCTAGAGGTAGTTACTCTCAACATAAAGAAGGCACACATTTTTTTTCACATACTACACGAAAATCTGGTATTTCGAATAAACATGTTGTTAAAACTTTAATGTGAAAATTTAACAAAATTAACTAATTAAGTACTCAATACAAAAAAATAAAATCCTCCTTAATTTGATAAGAAGCAAATAAAGTAATGATATCATGTAGACCCTTGTGAATTTAATAAATTAACACACGATGATTACATGTTATTGTAGTTTAGCATCAAAGTGAGCCGGTCGTCAGGTAGTTTAGTTGATCGGCTCGGAGAGTGTGCGAGCCGCCTACCTCAACACGCGCCGAAGCCGTGCTCCACAGACTCCACACATCGTTTCATATTAAAACCGAGAGCCTGTCACGCCCAATTATGATTTAACCCATGTTTAACCTCAATTGGTTAACAATCACTCATTTTCACGCAACGCTACATGATCACCTCGTGGTACAGATTTGTTTATAAAAAACGGCACTAAAGAAATTAGACAAGGCACTTTTTATGAGGAAACGTAATATTTTTATGAGGAAACGTTATCTACATGGAGAATTCTTGTTAAACAGTTGTGACTGAAAAATAATATTGTCCATAATTCTTTAAAATGACCACCAACTGTATGCTTATGTCTTTAGATTAAGTAAATTTCGTGTTAAAATACAGTACGTTAATTGCGTCGGTTGGGACCGACGCAATTAACGTACTGACTCTGGGGTTTACTGCCTATCATTTACTGGACACTAATCAATGGAGCAACTCAAAAAAATATTTGGTTCATCAATAATAGCAGCTAACTCAGAATTAGGAGCAATTACGATGTAGTTTTAATATAGCATTCATTGAACATAGTCTTAATATTAATTCTAACTTCGTCGCTATTCCTGCATATAAATAAATTGATCTTTATAGGTGTTCGCACTAGTTTTAATCTTTGACGTAAAAAAGAGCGAGAAAAACAGGCAATAAAATAAAATATGCAGTAGGTAGAGTTGTGGAGTTCAATCCCCGAGTGCGAAATACAGAATAACAATATGCCTCGAAAACTCGTGTAGCTAGCGCCACCTATCTTAATTTATTGGAAACTATTTACTGAAATCGAGAGCGCTACTATCTATGACAATGTCCTATGTATCAGGCTTTTGTGCTCTTTTATGTCCAATAAAATAATATTTAATTATCTAATCTAATGCATAATTAATAGCTGTAGATATATATTTTGTCGAAATTTCTACTTAGATTAGCCTAAGAAAAAAATAATGATTATTTGATTTAAAGGTAAACTCATGCCACTGACCTGATGAAGAACTTAATTTAATGACAAGAAAAGGTTTTTATAAAAAACAGCTTATTATGGACAATGGTATTTTTCAAACACAGTTAAAGTAAGGTATTCCCTTTTTCAAATTCATAAAACAGTTTAGTTAAGCGCCTATAATATGTATGTTTCTTCTAACCGATAACTATGACCTCGACCCGACAATGCAGTTTACTAGTTTGACCTGCAATTAATTAGCGACATGACAACTTTTACATCGGCCGTTAATTTCCCATTTAAATATCACGTGAACTGCATACTATGTGCAGATAATCACGGGTCTGACGCGATCTTATATCTTTTCATAAACGTGTATACTGATTCCAATCATATAACAATTTATTGGCTATTGTTTTACACTGTAAGGCGGGCAGCTAACGCCATCTCAGATATTAGTAACAACGAAACAAGTCCATTCATTGACGGGATAAATGACATTTTCTTTCAAACCGCAACAACATTTTATTTATGTTTAAATCATGCTATTTATAGTTCCTACGTTCGCATGAACAATACTTGTGCCCCAATGACCATCTACGGTAATATGTTATTACATTCACAGAGGTTATTTCAGGTTAAGTTATTACTAATAACTTAACCTGAAATAACCTCTGTGAATGTTTATACCCTCTATGACGTATTTTCTCGAAACAAAAGAACCCTCGAGGGCCTAAGCGGGAGGAGGAAAGTTCAAAACCCTCGGGATCAAAAACAGAATTAATAACTCCCCTCTTATTTCTGAGGTGATGCATCTCGTCTCTCCGTATAGAGGATGTGAATGACATCAGACGTTGCCGATTATAATAATGATCATACATTCATGTATATGTTCCTTGTAAGTGAGGTATTCTTTATGTATTGTCTTGTCGGCAAGAAATATACGAGTGAATTATGCATATTCGTGGACAGATACACCTGAAAGATTTTAAAAACTTTAGGCATCTATTTAAAGTTCCCAAAAAGTGTTCTTCAAAGAGACAGTTTTCCTCAAAGAAAAAACTGAAAATTATTTTGCAATTCTTTTTTCCTTAACTTTCTAATTTTACAAAACAACAATATGTATGAAGGGTCATAAACAGGAAAAAGTAGTCAAGATTGACAAATAAAATCTTGAATTGGAAAATGGATGAGGTAGGTAGTTACTGCCTGCAGGGAAACTTTCTGCAGGTTCTGTTAGCTTTTTTTTAACGTCGTCAAAAATCATCAAATAATCCCTCCCGCTGTGGGTTAGCAGCGGTGAGGGAGTGTCAGACTATTACTGACTAAAAACCGTCGTGTTCCGTCGTGGGCCTTTTACGTACCAGGACTGCGGTATCTCTTTCGAACAACCCGCAGAGGTTCTGTTAGCTTGGTTAGACTGAAAGAAATTGTTGTCTTACAACAGAGGTTTGGCAAAAGAACATAAACCATTAACATTTTGAATTTGACATTTATTTTGCGAACAATCCTATGATTGACGGAAAATTCCTGATGGATAACTAAACTTCTATGATCCTACTAATATTATAAATGCGAAAGTCCGTTTTTTGCTACGCTTTCACTCAAAAACGATTTAACCGATCATCATGAAACTTTGTACACATATTCTTGGCGGTACTAGAATGAACTTAGGATACTTTTTATTTAGTAAAAAAAAACTCACTCTCGACGCGGGTGAAACCGCGGGGAACAGCTAGATTACTAGCAATACGATTTCTGATTATCAACTTTCAATTCAAATGAGGCATTACAAAGTACTGGGAAA